>NC_089532.1:497500-545000 GCF_963924715.1 Thunnus thynnus
TACCCTCAGTTATGGAGGTGTTGTTCAGACTTCCTGTATCCAGAGACAGGTCTGCAGGTCTGTCAGTGAGGCATCGTGAACCTTTATGCTGCTGCACTGATGTGAATCTTTCCATCACTTATGAATCACTGATAAACCTGCAGAGTCGTCGCACAACTTCTGCAAACTTATTGTTTCGTTGCTTGTAATTATTTCTATTTGTTCATGTTATACACTAATATATTAAATCTAATATAAAGTAAAACTGTGTGAACCTCTGTGTGTGTGTGTGTGTGTGTGTGTGTGTGTGTGTGTGTGTGTGCAGCTGTATCTTTGTGTGGCGTCTCAGTCCAGAGTTGACCATCAGGATGAGGCAGCGACTCGCTGACCTCCGACCTCCCAACAGCACCCAGAACTCCCAGAATGCACCTCAGCAACGGCCGGGAAACCTCAGGTGACGGTTCAGCTTTGTGTCACAGCTGCTGATCAGACGTGAAACGTGTGTGTCGAATGTTTATTTTTAAAAACATGATGAAAATATGAGCTGTCGGCCAACTTTAAATAAGATATCACAACTTTTGTCAACAATGAAAAACTAAAGAATCATCTGTAGATGATGTCATGTTTACAGGTAAACTGAGGCTGAACAACACCTGTTGCCATAGTAACAGCATTCAACAAAGAGGGTGACTTGTAACTTTAGAAAGTTTTACACTCAGATTTCAAACAAAAAATGGTGACGAACCGACAACACTGACAGTTTACAGGATGTTAAAAATACACATACATGTTAATGAGTGTGCGTGCGTGTGTGTGTGCGTGCGTGTGTGTGAGCAGCAGGGAGGCGTCGTCTCCGCGTGTCGTCACAATGTCGTCTGACAGCGATAAGGAGGAGGAAGAGGAGGAGGAGGAAGAGCTCGTCTGCCCTTATATGGTCACAACAGGAAGCCTGGAGGAGGAGACAGGTCTGTTACCGTGGTTATGCAGCACACTAAAGCATTAGCGGGAGAACTGATGACATCACATGTTCAGGTGTTTGTTGACGTTGTTTAAGGAGGAAACTTTTCATCATATGAATGTTTATTTTGGAAGGAATAAAAGTCTAAACACAGTTATTGATCTGTGATCAGTCAGCTGCTATTAACTTCTATCATTTAACATTTTTTCTTTCCATCAGCGTCAGATATTTTATAGTATGAATAAAAATGTTTCTATAGTGTTCAGAGAGCAGAGAGCTGATAAACTGCTGAAACTGTTTCTAGAAGAAGAAAAACAGATTTGTTCAATGAGAGAAAATGAGTTTTATTTTGTTTTCTTCTTTTTATTGTGAACAGTTTAGTGAGATAGAAACAGATAGTGATTCAGTGGACATGGATGAAACGTTTCTGTATGTTTCTGTCCTCGTGTTGCTGGATGACGTCTTGTGATGACATCGTGTGATGACGTCTTGTGATGACGTCTTGTGATGACATCGTGTGATGACGTCTTGTGGTGACGTCTTGTGGTGACGTCTTGTGGTGACGTCTTGTGATGACATCGTGTGATGACGTCTTGTGGTGACGTCTTGTGGTGACGTCTTGTGATGACATCGTGTGATGACGTCTTGTGATGACGTCTTGTGATGACATCGTGTGATGACGTCTTGTGGTGACGTCTTGCGGTGACGTCTTGTGATGACGTCTTGTGATGACATCGTGTGATGACGTCTTGTGATGACATCGTGTGATGACGTCTTGTGATGACGTCTTGTGGTGACGTCTTGTGGTGACGTCTTGCGGTGACGTCTTGTGATGACATCGTGTGATGACATCGTGTGATGACGTCTTGTGATGACGTCTTGTGGTGACGTCTTGTGGTGACGTCTTGTGGTGACGTCTTGTGATGACGTCTTGTGGTGACGTCTTGTGATGACATCGTGTGATGACGTCTTGTGATGACGTCTTGTGGTGACGTCTTGTGATGACGTCTTGCGGTGACGTCTTGTGGTGACGTCTTGTGATGACATCGTGTGATGACGTCTTGCGGTGACGTCTTGTGATGACGTCTTGTGATGACATCGTGTGATGACGTCTTGTGATGACGTCTTGTGGTGACGTCTTGTGGTGACGTCTTGTGGTGACGTCTTGTGATGACGTCTTGTGGTGACGTCTTGTGATGACATCGTGTGATGACGTCTTGTGATGACATCGTGTGATGACGTCTTGTGGTGACGTCTTGTGATGACGTCTTGTGGTGACGTCTTGTGATGACATCGTGTGATGACGTCTTGTGATGACGTCGTGTGATGACGTCTTGTGATGACGTCTTGTGATGACGTCTTGTGGTGACGTCTTGTGATGACGTCTTGTGATGACATCGTGTGATGACGTCTTGTGATGACATCGTGTGATGACGTCTTGTGATGACATCGTGTGATGACGTCTTGTGGTGACGTCTTGTGATGACGTCTTGTGGTGACGTCTTGTGATGACATCGTGTGATGACGTCTTGTGATGACGTCGTGTGATGACGTCTTGTGATGACGTCTTGTGATGACGTCTTGTGATGATGTCTTGTGGTGACGTCTTGTGATGACGTCTTGTGGTGACGTCTTGTGGTGACGTCTTGTGATGACGTCTTGTGATGACATCGTGTGATGACGTCTTGTGATGACGTCTTGTGGTGACGTCTTGTGGTGACGTCTTGTGATGACGTCTTGTGATGACATCGTGTGATGACATCGTGTGATGACGTCTTGTGGTGACGTCTTGTGATGACGTCTTGTGATGACGTCTTGTGATGACGTCTTGTGATGACGTCTTGTGATGACGTCTTGTGGTGACGTCTTGTGATGACGTCTTGTGATGACGTCTTGTGATGACATCGTGTGATGACGTCTTGTGATCGTTGTGGGAAATAAGAGTAAAATCAACAGAGCGGCGGGAAAAGATGAGCAGCTGATTTAAAGTAAATGTTTCCTGTTTTGTTTTTTTCCTGCAGATCCGTCTGATGAGAAGTTCAACTCTCTGGACCCTCAGAGCTGCAGGAAGGTGAGCAGACGTGACCTTTGACCTTGTGAAGACTGTCTGTCTGCTGGATGTGAATCTTAGATCAGAGCAGCAGGAAGTTAAAACTCTTAAACAGCTGCGACAGCGACTCCATCACTTTGTCTCTTTGTGACTCTTCAGGAGGCGTCGGCGGGTCGACTCCCTCGCCGCCGCTGGTCCAGGAGGACGGGCAGCGCTGACGGAGTTCTGATGGTGAAATCCATGTTGGACCTGAGACTGCTGGACTCGTTCTGTCCCGACAGACCAGAGGAGCTGCAGGCGGAGCAGAGCGAGGTCAGCTGATCACCGAAATACAATCAATATTTACAAAATAAAATACTTATAACCATGAAGCTGGACGGACAGCAGCAGCAGGAGGAGAATGATTCAGTAACCATGGCGATGACTTCTGTTCAGTCACATTTGTTTAGAGAAGAATCTGAAATAATAAATCGAGGAAAAACATTCTGACCTTTTGCCCCGCCCCCCCAGGTGAAGACACGCCCCCTCGATGGTGGGACCTCCCCCTGTAGCCCGAGGAGGAGGGGCCAGGGTCTGGAGGCGGGGCATCATAGCAGGACCAATCAGGAGCTGGGGAGCACCGTCAGCCTGCAGGTCACCACTGCATGGGTGAGAGAACAAGCACGCTAACCTCAAGGTTCACTTACCAGCCTTTACTGGAGCTTTTGACTGCATCTCATGATCTTCTTCAACAAAGACAACTTAGTCTCTGTTCAGGGACGGTTTTGCTGAAGAAGACCATGAGATATGATCAAAAACACCTGAACCAGCGAGTATGTGGCCTTTAAGTGTAGAATATTTGATCAGAAGCATGTTCCTCTCTGTCTGTTCGACCAGGCGGAGGACGGCGAGGAGCGGACCAATCAGAGGCCAGACTTCATCCTACTGTCCAATCAGAGCCCAGACAGGGAGGACCCGGTGCTGTATCCTGACCAATGGGAGGACAGAGTGAGCCTGGCAGGAAGGTAGGACAGCTTCATCATCACAGACTCCTCTTCTCACTTCTCTGTTTGTACATCTTTGATTCCTTTCCTCACCTCCTCCTCACCTCCTCTCCTCCTCCTCACCTCCTCTCCTCCTCCTCCTCACCTCCTCTCCTCTCCTCTCCGCCTCTCCTCCTCTCCTCTCCTCCTCACCTCCTCTCCTCCTCCTCACCTCCTCTCCTCTCCGCCTCTCCTCTCCTCCTCACCTCCTCCTCACCTCCTCTCCTCCTCCTCACCTCCTCTCCTCTCCTCTCCTCACCTCCTCTCCTCTCCTCCTCTCCTCTCCTCCTCTCCACCTCTCCTCACCTCCTCTCCTCCTCACCTCCTCTCCTCTCCTCACCTCCTCTCCTCACCTCCTCTCCTCACCTCCTCTCCTCCTCTCCTCTCCTCCTCACCTCTCCTCACCTCCTCACCTCCTCTCCACCTCTCCTCACCTCCTCTCCTCCTCACCTCCTCTCCTCTCCTCCTCTCCTCACCTCCTCTCCTCTCCTCCTCTCCTCTCCTCCTCTCCTCTCCTCCTCACCTCCTCTCCTCCTCCTCCTCACCTCCTCTCCTCTCCTCCTCTCCTCTCCTCCTCACCTCCTCTCCTCCTCCTCACCTCCTCTCCTCCTCCTCCTCACCTCCTCTCCTCTCCTCCTCTCCTCTCCGCCTCTCCTCCTCTCCTCTCCTCCTCACCTCCTCTCCTCCTCCTCACCTCCTCTCCTCTCCGCCTCTCCTCTCCTCCTCACCTCCTCTCCTCCTCCTCACCTCCTCTCCTCCTCCTCACCTCCTCTCCTCTCCTCCTCCTCACCTCCTCTCCTCTCCTCACCTCCTCTCCTCTCCTCCTCTCCTCTCCTCCTCTCCACCTCTCCTCACCTCCTCTCCACCTCTCCTCACCTCCTCTCCTCCTCACCTCCTCTCCTCTCCTCACCTCCTCTCCTCTCCTCCTCTCCTCTCCTCACCTCCTCACCTCCTCACCTCCTCTCCTCACCTCCTCTCCACCTCTCCTCTCCTCCTCACCTCCTCACCTCCTCCTCTCGCGGCTCAGTCCCTCCCACCTGAGATGCAAGCGGAGGAGGTGAGGAGGAGACATGAGGAGAGAGGAGTCGATGCTGCATCATCTGTTTCTATGATCGTTGGAACTTTAGATTCAAATCACAACGTGGCGTAAAGTGACAGGAATGTACGGATGTCATACGTTGTGATTTTTAGTTGTGTGTTACACCTCTGTTATACGTCACGGGTGCCGAAAAAACTTGTGTAAAGGACACACCTGTACATCCTCGCTCCTCGAGATACATTTTAGGAATCGAGACGTCCTTAAACATGACGCGCTGAGACTGATGTCCGGGTCACAGGTAGGAGGAGACGAGGAGACAAAGAGAAACAAAATAGAGAAATGAGAAGAGCCCACAGATTCTGTTTGTTAGGAACAATGATAACTAACCCCGCCCCCTGTTAACCACGCCCTCTGTGACCCCGCCCCCTGTTAACCCCGCCCTCTGTGACCCCGCCCCCTGATGTCAGTGAGTTCCAGGTGAAGGAGGCGTGTCCTGCTGCGGGTGGACGTCAGGACAAACCCAGTCCAGACAGCGGCTGCTCACTGGGATTCAACTCCAGACTGTCGAGTCCAGACAGACGTGCAGGAGACGGTGAGACAGACAGACGACAGACGACAGACAGACGACAGACAGACAGACAGACGACAGACAGACAGACGACAGACAGACAGACAGACAGACGACAGACAGACGACAGACAGACGAAAGACGACAGACAGACGACAGACAGACGACAGACAGACAGACAGACGACAGACAGACGACAGACAGACGACAGACAGACGACAGACGACAGACAGACAGACGACAGACGACAGACAGACGACAGACAGACGACAGACAGACAGACGACAGACAGACAGACGACAGACGACAGACAGACGACAGACAGACAGACAGACGACAGACAGACAGACAGACGACAGACAGACGACAGACAACAGACAGACAGACGACAGACAGACAGACGACAGACAGACAGACAGACGACAGACAGACGACAGACAACAGACAGACAGACAGACAGACGACAGACGACAGACAGACGACAGACGACAGACAGACGACAGACAGACAGACGACAGACAGACAGACAGACAACAGACGACAGACAGACAGACGACAGACAGACAGACAACAGACAGACAGATGACAGACAGACAGACAGACAACAGACGACAGACAGACAGACAACAGACAGACAGACAGACAGACGACAGACGACAGACAACAGACAGACAGATGACAGACAGACAGACAGACGACAGACGACAGACAGACAGACGACAGACAGACAGACAGACAACAGACGACAGACAGACAGACGACAGACAGACAGACGACAGACAGACAGATGACAGACAGACAGACAGACAACAGACGACAGACAGACAGACAACAGACAGACAGACAGACAGACGACAGACGACAGACAACAGACAGACAGATGACAGACAGACAGACAGACGACAGACGACAGACAGACAGACGACAGACAGACAGACAGACGACAGACAGACAGACAGACAGACAGACGACAGACAGATGACAGACAGACGACAGACAGACAGACAGACGACAGACAGACAGACAGACAGACGACAGACAGACAGACAGACGACAGACAGACAGACGACAGACAGACAGACAGACGACAGACGACAGACAGACAGACGACAGACAGACAGACGACAGACAGACGACAGACAGACAGACAGACGACAGACAGACAGACGACAGACAGACGACAGACAGACGACAGACAGACGACAGACAGACAGACAGACAGACAGACAGACAGACCACAGACAGACAGACAGACGACAGACAGACAGACCACAGACAGACAGACAGACCACAGACAGACAGACAGACGACAGACAGACAGACAGACAGACCACAGACAACAGACGACAGACAGACAGACGACAGACAGACAGACAGACCACAGACAGACAGACAGACGACAGACAGACGACAGACAGATGACAGACAACAGACAGACAACAGACAGACAGACAGACAACAGACAGACAGACAACAGACAACAGACAGACAGACGACAGACAACAGACAGACAGACGACAGACAGACAGACAGACGACAGACAGACAGACAGACGACAGAAGACAGACAGACAGACGACAGACAGACAGACAGACAACAGAAGACAGACAGACAGACGACAGACAGACAGACAGACAGACAGACAGACGACAGACAGACAGACGACAGACGACAGACGACAGACAGACAGACGACAGACAGACAACAGACGACAGACAGACAGACGACAGACAGACAGACGACAGACAGACAGACAGACAACAGACAACAGACGACAGACAGACGACAGACAGACAGACAGACAACAGACAGACAGACAGACAGACAACAGACGACAGACAGACAGACGACAGACAGACAGACCACAGACAGACAGACAGACAGACAACAGACAGACAGACAGACAACAGACGACAGACAGACAGACAGACAACAGACGACAGACAGACAGACGACAGACAGACAGACGACAGACAGACAGACAGACAGACAGACAGACGACAGACAGACAGACAGACAGACAGACAGACAGACAGACAGACAGACAGACGACAGACAACAGACAGACAGACGACAGACAGACAGACAACAGACAGACAGACAGACAGACAGACAGACAGACAGACAGACGACAGACGACAGACAGACAACAGACGACAGACAGACAGACGACAGACAGACAGACAGACGACAGACAGACAGACGACAGACAGACAGACCACAGACAGACAGACAGACAGACAGACAGACAACAGACGACAGACAGACAGACAGACAACAGACGACAGACAGACAGACAGACAGACAGACAGACAGACAGACAGACAGACAGACGACAGACAGACGACAGACAACAGACAGACAGACAGACAGACAGACGACAGACAGACAACAGACGACAGACAGACGACAGACAGACAGACAGACGACAGACGACAGACGACAGACAGACAGACGACAGACAGACAGACAGACAGACAGACGACAGACGACAGACAGACAGACAGACAGACGACAGACAGACAGACGACAGACAGACAACAGACGACAGACAGACAGACAGACAGACAGACGACAGACAGACAGACGACAGACAGACAGACAGACAACAGACGACAGACAGACAGACGACAGACAGACAACAGACGACAGAAAGACAGACAGACAGACAGACAGACAGACAGACGACAGACAGACAACAGACGACAGACAGACAGACGACAGACGACAGACAGACGACAGACAGACAGACAGACGACAGACAGACAGACAGACGACAGACAGACGACAGACAACAGACAGACGACAGACGACAGACAGACAGACAGACGACAGACGACAGACAGACGACAGACAACAGACAGACAGACAGACAGACGACAGACAGACAGACGACAGACAGACAGACAGACGACAGACAGACGACAGACAGACAGACGACAGACAGACAGACAGACAGACAGACGACAGACAGACAGACAGACAGACGACAGACAGACAGACAGACAGACAGACGACAGACAACAGACAGACAGACGACAGACAGACAGACAACAGACAGACAGACAGACAGACAGACAGACAGACAGACAGACAGACAGACAGACAGACGACAGACGACAGACAGACAACAGACGACAGACAGACAGACGACAGACAGACAGACAGACAACAGACAGACAGACGACAGACAGACAGACCACAGACAGACAGACAGACAGACAGACAGACAACAGACGACAGACAGACAGACAGACAGACAACAGACGACAGACAGACAGACAGACAGACAGACAGACAGACAGACAGACAGACGACAGACAGACGACAGACAACAGACAGACAGACAGACAGACAGACGACAGACAGACAACAGACGACAGACAGACGACAGACAGACAGACAGACGACAGACGACAGACGACAGACGACAGACAGACAGACGACAGACAGACAGACAGACAGACAGACGACAGACAGACGACAGACGACAGACAGACAGACAGACAGACGACAGACAGACAGACGACAGACAGACGACAGACAGACAGACAGACAGACAGACGACAGACAACAGACAGACAGACGACAGACAGACAGACAGACAACAGACGACAGACAGACAGACGACAGACAGACAACAGACGACAGAAAGACAGACAGACAGACAGACAGACAGACAGACGACAGACAGACAACAGACGACAGACAGACAGACAGACAGACAGACGACAGACGACAGACAGACAGACAGACAGACAGACAGATATGAATGTGTATAATCAGTCTCACTGTTTCTCTCTCAGACTCGGAGCACATTGAGCCTGTTAGTGGGGATGGAAACTCCTCTGAGCTGGAGATGGAGGAGGATGAAGAGGAGGGAGGAGGAGGAGGAGGAGGAGGAGGAGGAGGAGGAGGAGGGGGGGAGGTCAGAGTGTCTCAGCTCGTCCCTCAGACTCCAGACCAGGAAGCTTTCCTGAAGGAACACTTCGTCACACTGGCCGACCTCGCAGGCTCAGGTACAAACACACCTCAGCCAATCCCTGACCTCACCTGACCTCACCTGACCTCACCTGACCTCACCTGACCTCACCTCAATCAACCTCATGTGATCTGATGTGATCTGGTGTTTCAACAGGAAGTCCGAGCAGAGCGTCTCACAGCTCCAGCGAGAGTCTCAGCATCTCCTCCAGGTTTCTGTCCCAGAATTCAGCTGGAAGGTAAAAACATCACTCCGATAATCAATCACTACCATGATCAATACTCTGATCAGGACACATTCACTGAGTCTCATTTTAAAGTCTTCAGTCATGTCCCAATCAATCAGAAGAATAATAGATAATATATAAATGTGTCTGTGTGAAGAGAAGGTGGACAGACTGAGCTGATATAAACTCAGGATCCTTCATCACGTCTTCATCCTTGTTTCCTCTCAGTCGGGCTGTGGCTCCTCTCCCCTCTCGGACTACTGGAGGAGGAGGAGGAGGAGGGGAGGTGAAGACCCGTCCTCTAGTTTCTGAGGTCCGACCTCTGATGGAGCAGAACCAGAACCGGACCCAGGACAGGAGGGTATCGTGGAACCAGGACCAAACCCAGAACCAGGACCAAACCCAGCCTCCTCAGGTCCAGAACCAGCTCCCGGGCCGGGCGGAGGAGGAGGCGTCCTCGGCCCCGCAGACCCTCCGTCCCTCCCCGCTGAAGAAGAAGGTCCAGACAGCCGTGGAGTCCAAGAGGAACCTGGGCCCGACGGCCCGGGCCGCCGCCTCACACCTGAACTCCTCCTCTGGACTCAGGAAGGCCCAATCAGTCAGCAGCCTGCTGAGTGACACAGGTAACATGTGACACAGGTAACATGTGACACAACATGTGACACAGGTAACATGTGACACAGGTAACATATGACACAACATGTGACACAACATGTGACACAGCTAACATATGACACACGTAACATGTGACACAGGTAACATGTGACACAGGTAACATGTGACACAACATGTGACACAGGTAACATGTGACACAGGTAACATATGACACAACATGTGACACAACATGTGACACAGGTAACATGTGACACAGGTAACATGTGACACAGGTGACATGTGACACAGGTGACATGTGACACAGGTAACATGTGACACACGTAACATGACACAGGTAACACGTGACACAGGTAACATGTGACACAGGTGACATGTGACACAGGTAACATGTGACACAGGTGACATGTGACACAGGTGACATGTGACACACGTAACATGTGACACAGGTAACATGTGACACAGGTGACATGTGACACAGGTAACATGTGACACAGGTAACATGTGACACACGTGACATGTGACACAGGTAACATGTGACACAGGTAACATGTGACACAGGTGACATGTGACACAGGTAACATGTGACACACGTAACATGTGACACAGGTGACATGTGACACAGGTAACATGTGACACACGTAACATGTGACACACGTAACATGTGACACAGGTGACATGTGACACACATAACGTGACACAGGTAACATATGACACACGTAACATGTGACACAGGTAACATGTGACACAGGTAACATGTGACACAGGTAACATATGACACACATAACATGTGACACAGGTAACATATGACACACATAACATGTGACACAGGTAACATATGACACACGTAACATGTGACACAGGTAACATGTGACACACGTAACATGTGACACAGGTAACATGTGACACAGGTAACATGTGACACAGGTAACATATGACACACGTAACATGTGACACAGGTAACATGTGACACACGTAACATGTGACACAGGTAACATGTGACACAGGTAACATGTGACACAGGTAACATGTGACACAGGTAACATGTGACACAGGTAACATATGACACACGTAACACAGGTGACCAGTACAGTAAAACGCTGACGAGATGTTGACTGACTCCACCTGATTGACTCGACTTCACTACTGTGATCAGACTTCAGCAGTTCAGGTGATCACATGACTGCAAACCTGAGAGACTCCACAGTCTGATGTATTTACAGGTGTTACCATGTAAACACGACTCACCTGTCAGCTGTTTGTCACCCTGAAGGTTCATGTGTTCATGTCTCTCTCAGGTGACGCCTCTGCCTCCCTGTCGACCTGTCGTCCGTCCAGAGACGCCTCCTCTCAGCTCCTCCTCCCCCCGCAGCGTCCCACTACCCTCCCCTCCTCCCCCAGACGCCCCCCCTCCACAGCCCCGCCCTCTCAGAGACCTAGCCCGGCCTCCCCTCGCTCCCCCCAGCAGGAAACAGCCGCGGTCACCTTGACTGCCGCGGCTGCCGCCACGCCCAGGAAATCTTCCTCCTCCTCGTCTTCGACCGCGTCAGCGTCGCGCTCCTACATGAGCCCGACCGCCAGCTCCATGGCCAAGATATCCCGCTCCGTCTCCATGGGCGACAGCCTCAACGAACCCGCTGAGGATCCAGCAGTGACATCATCAGCATCATCAGCACCAGCAGCAGCGGCGGTGGCAGTAACCTCCTCCTCCTCCTCCTCCTCTTCTTCTTCTCAGGTCAAAGAGGCTCCACCTCCTCTTGTTGCTGTGGTGCCCTCAAACGCAGCTCTGGCCACGCCCCCTCACGCTGCTGTCGTCCCCGTTGTTGTCACCTCCCCCGCCTCTCTGGGTAACCATGGTAACCAGGTGGCGCCTCCCCCCCGCGGTCTGCAGGCTCGAGTCCCCGGCGGCAGCAGACCGCTGCCTGACAAACTCTCCCTTGCCTCCTTCTCGCCCCCCGCCAAGACCGCCGCCTCTTCCTCCTCCTCCTCCTCCTCCTCGTCTCGGCCGCCTCCTGTCTCCGTCTCTCCTCTGACTCCGCCCCCGCAGGAGGAGGAGCCTCAGACTGCTGCAGGCGACGGCGGTGTGGAGCAGAGAGATGATGCAGGTTTGGACTCTCCTCCTCCTCTTCTTCTTCTTCTTCATGCCTTCATCCTGTCATCTCGCCGTCTGGGCCTTCATCACTGCACTCCTCCTCTTCCTCTCTTCTGTTCTTCTTAGTTCATCATATGACAACCAGACCTGCAACCATTCATTGATTCATTGATCAACAGAAAATAAACTATTTTGATAAATAATCATTTTAGTAAATCTTCTGTTTTCAGCTTCTCAAATGTGACGAGTCGTCGCTTTTCTGTGTCCAACATGATAGTAAAGTGAATATTTGTGTGTTTCAGCGTCACCTTTGTCTAACAGGCATTTTCACTGTTTTCTGACATTTTATAGCCAAAACAATTAATCGATAATGAAAATAATCATTAGTTGCAGCTCCAGTTAGAACTCTACAAGTCTCTACTGACAAACATCAGTCTGAAGGGTTGTTTGTTTGACCAATGAAACACAAGAGTGTGTGTGTGTGTGTGTGTGTGTGTGTGTGTGTGTGTGTGTGGAGGCAGAGGAGCCAATCAGCTGTCAGCGTTTGTTGGTAGAGTGACCTTACCTCTCTCTCTCTCTCTCTCTCTCTCCAGACCAGCCAATCAGTGTGGAGACCTGCAGAGCTCTGACCAATGAGCTGCAGAGCTGCTTTAAGAGAGCAACACACCTGTACAGGAAGGTGAGTCACACGTCACCGATCAATCTGATCATTTTATATCCATAAATGTAAACAGTCGAACAGGAAAGATGCAGTTTGTTTGTTTGTTTGTTTGTTTGTTTGTTGGTTCAATGATCACCTGTCTCTCCAGGTGAGCGGCTCCTGTCCAGATGACTCCGCCCCTGAGCAGCATCAGATGGCTGTCGTCCTATCCGAGGCCTTCCAGGCCATGAGGGCGGAGCTAGACTCGCTGCCGCTCAGCGCGCCGGGCATGCTGGGAGTGGAGGGGGGGCTGCTGGGGGGGGTGGGGGAGGTGAAGACGGCGGCTCTGCTGGAGGAATATTCTCTGCTGCTGCTGCAGGCCGTTCAGCAGAGGATCCACAACAGCAGCTAGACTCCCCAGCCTCATCATCCTCCTCTTCATCATCCTCATCCTCCTCCTCTTCCTCCTCCTGTATCTGCTGATCATCAGTCGATGAGTCGAGGTCTTCACGGCTGCAACACGTTAACAGAGATTTATTCTAATCATCAGAATAAAACCACGAGTATAAACGTAAAGTCATAGAAACTAAAATCATTTGTTTATTTGCTTCAAAGACACAGTAAACAACAACAACAAACAATAAAAGACGAAGTTCGAACCTGTTTAATATTTAACTGCATAAATCAGCTCAAACTCTAGAAAACGAGACAAACAGCTGATGAGTTTTACCTTCATCTTCCTCTTCACGTCACTGTTTCCTCCTGCGCTGATTGATCACATGATCAGAGCTGATACTGTCAGACATGTTGACCCCTGACCTCTGACCTCTGACCCCATCAGACTGAGTAGAGTTTGGACCCGTGAAGACCTCAAACTTCATCTGAGTCCCTTTCCTCTTCATCCAAAACCATCTTCTTTTTCTCCTCTTCCTCTCCATCCTGCTGGTACTTAGAGCTGCAACTATCGATTATTTTAATTATCAATTAATCTGTTGATTATTTTCTGGATTAATTGATTAGTTGTTTAGTCCATAAAATGTTTTGTTTTGATCTTCAGTTTAATAATGACTCAAAACAATTAATCAATTATCAAAATAGTTGATTGATTTTCTTTTGAACTAATCGTTGCAGCTCTTTCTTTGTCCTTCTCATTTAATGTACATCTCTTCTTCACCTCCTCCTCCTCCTCCTCCTCCTCCTCGTCTTCACAGATGAAGGATCTGAAGCCATTTTGATTTTATCTGGATTTTTATTCCTTTTTTATTGTTATGCAAGAATCTTTCTGTCTTAAAGGACGACGGATCATTTTCCTGTTTTGTAGAAACTGAACTGACGTTTTCTAGAAGTTGTTTTTTAAAGACTGTTTCCTTTGATCGTTCTGAACTCTTCACTTCCTGTTTCCTGCTTTGTGTCCCGTCAATCTGAAGGATCGTTGGATTATTGATTATTGATTACTGTAGACATGTTGGTGCTAGTATGGGGGGGGGAAGGACTTCTTAAAGGAGCAAACAGCAATATGAGAACAAACTTTATTGTTCTTTTGTTTGATGTACATTTTCAGTTCTGACTTCCTGTTGGAGACACGAAGGACGACGGTTCAAGTGGGATTTATTTTTTATTTTCTGTTCTTTTTATCGACTTCACTTCCTGTTCTCTGTAACCATGGAAACACAGAAAGAGTTGTCTTCATCAGTTTATCCAAGTTTCATTGTTAAATTTTAATTTATAAGTGTTTCAGCCTCGCAGCAGTGACGAGAAACTCCTGAAACTTTATTTAAACTGTCTACCTGCAACACTAACAACATTCCCATCAGCCTCAGCTGTTCTCTGTGTTTACTGCTAATTAGCAAATGTTTGCACACTAACACGCTAAACTAAGGTGGTGAGCATGGTAAACATACATTATACCTGCTACACATTAGCATGTTACTAGCATGTTACTAGCATGTTACTAGCATGTTAGCGCTGCGTCCCGAATCCAGACTGCACACAACTGACTCTAACTGACGTCATTTCACTCATCAGTGTGTTCCACCTTCAGTCCTTTACTTTGAGTTTCCTGTTTTAGCAAAATAAGACATAAAACTATTATTAATTACTGAATCAATCAATCAATCAATCAATCATTTGTGCTGTCTTCAGTCTGAATGTTGGTTTCATGTTCCTCCAGCTGTTTCTCCTGAATATAGTAAATAAATATGACATCTTCGATTAATCTGTTGATTAGTCGTTTGGTCCATAAAATGTCAGAAAATGGTGAAAAATGTGGATCAAAGTTTCCCAAAGATTCAGTTTACTGTCACAGAAAATATTCACATTTAACAAGCTGCAACCAGAGAATCTAATGATTAATCTAAGATCAAAATAGTTGATTAACTAATTGAATAATTGTTGCAGCTCTAACTCATAATCCTGTTTAGTTTTGTAAGAGCTCCACTGTGAGGACGCCGTTTTCAGATATTATTGAAGATTTAGTTACTGAGATAAATGTGACAGTTAATCATCAATAACAGTCAGTGTTCAGACTGTAAAGCTGTTGAAACAGAAACACGTCAGTAAACTGAAGACTTTTCTGTCTTTTTGTTGCTTTTAACCGGCGGTAACATCCTGAGGTCACAGCCTGATTACATCATTTCCTGTTAGTATAAAACCACATAGTATTATTAGTATATATACGGTGTACGATATGGAGGATGGATTTGGGACACAGTGAGTCTGAAATCTGACGTTTCTTAAACGCTGAAGACGTGTTCATGTGTTCATCATATGTGATGGAAAGATTCACGTCACCAGACGGCTGCAATAAAACAGATCATATCCGATCAATTCAACGATGGACTTCAGTCCATGTTTGTTTTTCAGACACTAACATTATTATTATTATTATTATTATTATTATTATTATTATTATTATTTTATGCTTCATAATTACGACTATGATGTCAACGCGCAGTTTACAAGTCAGAAACTGGTAATTACAATAACTCCCAGATGACATGAACGCAGCATGACACTGAGGTCTGAGTCACATGACCAACAGATGATTGACAGCTAAGTGTTTTGGACCAATCCAGCAGACTTTTGTCACGACTGACACGTTTAATTTGACTCTGAGAAGATTTGTTTGTGCTGTAAAGTAAAAGTGAATCGATGACTTTAATTATGATTGTTAATATTATGATTAAGCTAAAAATCTGAACTGAGCTCATACAGGAAGTGTCTTTACATCAGTTTGTATTTATTATGTTAATGAGCTGTTACACTACTGAACCAGAGTCCAGACTGAGCGCCATGAAGTCTTTTCTTTTTGTTATTGATGATTAATGGAGGATGTACATTTTTATAATTGTTATTAGAAACACTTTTTGGGGTTTTAACAGTTTGTTGTTCACACTGACTTTTCTTCACAAACTGTTTGTTCAGTTTGAAATATTTTAATGTTTTTTGTCAAAATTTAATAAAAGTTTGACACTTTGATGTTTGGCTTTCTGAGGAAACTGTTTTCTTTTACTTTTTACACATCTGTGACATTAACTTACTCTCACGACAAACAAATCAAACGCACCCTTTGCAACAAGATGATGTATTTAAACTTCCATCGAGCCCTACAACAAATGTCAGTACTACAGTAGTAATTCTCTGTACTACAGTAGTAATTATCTGTACTACAGTGGTTATTCTCTGTACTACAGTAGTAATTCTCTGTACTACAGTGGTAATTATCTGTACTACAGTAATAATTCTCTGTACTACAGCAGTAATTCTCTGTACTACAGTAGTAATTCTCTGTACTACAGTGGTTATTCTCTGTACTACAGTAGTAATTATCTGTACTACAGTGGTATTTATCTGTACTACAGTAATAATTCTCTGTACTACAGTAGTAATTCTCTGTACTACAGTAGTAATTCTCTGTACTACAGTGGTAATTCTCTGTACTACAGTGGTAATTATCTGTACTACAGTAGTAATTCTCTGTACTACAGTGGTTATTCTCAGTACTACAGTAGTAATTCTCTGTACTACAGTGGTTATTCTCTGTACTACAGTAGTAATTCTCTGTACTACAGTGGTTATTCTCTGTACTACAGTAATAATTCTCTGTACTACAGTAATAATTCTCTGTACTACAGTAGTAATTCTCTGTGCTACAGTGGTAATTCAGTAATTATCTGTTTATATATTAGTTTGTATTGCTGCTGGATTCCTTCACTGGGTTCAGATTTGAGGTTGTTGTACTTTACTTGAGTATTTATACTTCCACTCCACTGCATCTCTAAGAGGGAAATATTGTAGTTTTTACTGCACTGCATTTATTTAACAGCTACAGTTACTTAATAAATTAAGATTTTATAAACAAAATGTGATCAGCTTTTAAAACAGGAAGCTTTCTTACAGATTGCTGATACTTTATTTTGACTTAAAGCTGGTTTCCGGTTTTAACATAGAAATGAACACCTGTGACTGCCGAGTAAATCTCTGTATTTCGCAATATACCAGAGTTAAAATCTGGTGTCTGGTGTGACTTTCCTGCGCTGGAGCATTTTACATCCCTGCACTTGCTGGGTATAAATACCCAGTAAGTCTTGTGGTCCGACGGAGATACCTGAAGAGTCAAGAAGCCAAACATGACGTAATTTCCCGGCATGTCTGGGCTCGTCTGTAGACATACGTTATGAGCAGGTGTCGATAGTGTTTGTGTAATTACTCTCACAGCCAGAGGGGGGAGACAAAAGCACTGCAGGTTTAAGCAAGATGTTTGATTTTTACTTGTAATGAAGTATTTTTACATGTTTTTCCACAGCACCTGATAATACTTCTGTACTTTATACTTTTTTATGACCTTAATAGAAGTAAACGTGACTGTTGTCATAATTTACAGTAAAAATATGTTCATGATGTCGTCTGTCCAGGTTCCAGTCTGATAATGCAGAAGATAGTTTATTGCTGAGAGGATGTCTCACTCGTACCCTGATCCTGAGGCTCTGCTGTCAGAGCGGGAACAGCAGGAAGCCGGAGAACACGCTGAAGTTTCGGGAGTCGTCGTAGAGCCGGTAGCTGCCCGGCAGACGGAGGCGGACCGTGTCGCCCTCCTCCAGCTGCAGAGCCACACTGTTGGACGTGGAGGCGTAGCCGCCGTGGTCGTTCAGGTCCAGGTTGAAGATGATCGGCTGGTTGTTCTTGTGCAGGTACAGACCCATGTAGCCTTTCAGGTAATCTGCAGCCGTGAAGCTGAAGAAGTAAAGTCCTCTGAGAGGAGCCGTGAAGACGCCTGCAGAGAGAAAACTCACGTTTACAGTCAGTCGCTGTGATAAAGTTCTTATCAGTGAGGTGGAAACTAACATCATCACAGATTTATATTTGATCTCGTTCTTCCCTTAAAGATGAAATTATTACATCAACGGACGACTTTTATGTGTCACAAATCAGCATCTTTCTTCTGAAAACTCACTTTGATTCTAAGTTTTTCTTATAACCTTCATTTATTGATTTATTGGTGTTTGTTTTTGATGTTCTACATGTGGGAATGTGTGATCTTAAATATTACACTGCGTTTGTCATGAGCTCTTTGTTTTATTTCTGTCAGTTTTCTCTTTTATGTGTGTTGATGTATATAAATATATAGATTTGTTTTTATTATGATAATCAATACTTTTAAATTAAATTTCCTAACCTTGGAAAGCACTTTGTGCTTATTGCTTGAAAAGTGCACTATAACTAAAATGATCATTATTATATTATAGAGAAACAGAAGGCTCAGCTCCTCCTCATTACAATAACTTTCACACTATAACTAAAATATTTATTGAAACAGCAGGAAAACTGGCAGATTGTCAAGTACAATGAGATAAAAACATGAGATGAATTCTCACGTTTATCACTGGACCTGTCATTTATGTGGTGAAATAAAATTAAGGATAAAACATAATAAACCCCAGTCACTCCTAACTGTGGTAATATCATAATATCATACATCAGTTATTGAACAGGGAAACATGTTGTATATATATCTTCAACTGCTTGGAGCCACTTGGGTTGAAACTAGTGTTTCTATATCTGACCTGCAGTGTTTCTGTTTCCCTCCATTAAGACACATTAAGGTACATTAAGGTACATTTAATATCTGCTCATTAACAGTATTCACCTCCTCTGATTGTTGAATGTATTATGTATTTTGTACAGCATCCTCTTTCTTCTAATAAATATATTTCTATTATTTTTGACATGAATCTTGCTGTGAGGAAATGGTCTTTGTAAGCATTCTACACGAACCGCTGTAGTATTACAGCCAGACTATGTATTTTGTACTCTGACATTAATTGTATCTCATTATATATATATATATATATATATATATATATATATATATACACACACACACACACACACACACACACACACACACACACATATATATACACACACACACACACACATATATATACACATATACACACATATATATACATATATACATATACACACATATATATACATATACACACACACACACACATATACACATATATACATATACATACATATATATATATATATATACACACATACATACATATATATACATATACATGTGTGTGTGTGTGTGTGTGTATATATATATATATATATACACACACACATATATATATATAAATATATACACATACATACATATATATACATATATACACACACACACACACACACACACACATATACATATACACACACACATATACATACATACATATATATATACATATATACATATACATGTGTGTGTGTGTGTATATGTGTATATATATATATATATATATATATATATATATATATATATACATACACACACACACACATATACATACATACATATATATATACATATATACATATACATGTGTGTGTGTGTGTGTGTGTGTGTATATATATATATATATACACACACACACACACACACACATATATATATAAATATATACACATACATACATATATATACATATATACACACACACACACATATATATTTATATCTAATTCTGTACAGTAGAATTATTTTTTCTATTTGCTATTATTGTAACTTTTTGCAGCGTGTTAGTATTAGTGAATGTGAAGCTGCAGGATTCTCTGCTATCAGTATTTAAAGACACCTGATGGTAACGAAGCAACATGTGAAACCTGCAGTTTCTGTTTTAATATAATCTGTTAATAAACAGTCAGCGTCTGTATCCCGGCCTGTGTGACGCCTGCTGTGCACAGAGTATCATCTCTGAATATAATAAAAAAACATTAAAACAGTACAGTAACATTGATGTGTTCACCCGCAGTCTGGTTGTAGGCTCCGCCGGTGTTGGTGATGGTTTTGGAGAAGATCAGAGTCGTCTCGTCATCAAACGGTCCGACTGATCCTGAATCGGTCAGACCGGCTGAGAACGCCACCTTCATCTCGTCTGGAAGAAACATCATCATCATTTAGAGGAGAAATATGTTTCTATCAGCATTTCAAATAATCATCTCCGACTTAAACGTTTCCACATCAGAAAGACTAAAATCATTCTCCATCGATATTCCAGCGTTTATTATTATTGTGTATTGAAATGTTTACGTCCAAACCTGAGTTTGTGTTTGTGAGCTTCTGCAGACGATCTTCAGTCTCGTTCAGTCTGAAGCTCAAAACTGAACATCAGAGAACAAACTTCAGTCGACTGATGATTTACAGACTTTTTAAGATTTAAAGTCTTAATATGAATCTACAGTTTGTTACCTGAACTTTCTGCCTTCAGCTCATCCAGATGTTTCTCTCTGACGCTCAGTCTGCTGTCAAACTCTGAGGAGAAGAAGGAAAAGAAGAAGAAGAAGAAAGAAGGGAAGCAGAAAATGAGAGAAAGAAGGACAAAGAATGTTGTTTTCATGTCGTTAAAAACAGTAAACTGTGTGAAATGTTGGGTTTTCTGAAATATTGTATCGTTTTGTGTTTGTTTATTTTAAATACTGTTGTACTTTAATGTTTAAATGTCATGTTTTCTGACATTTTGTTTCTTTAAAATGTGTTTTGTGAGATTGTTTCTGCAGTTTTGTTGTGTTTTGTCCCTCTGGGCCACCGTACCCATCAGTAGAGTCTTGTTTTGTACCTGCGTGATGAGCGATTATCTGCTGATTCAACAAATATCAAGTTTAAATGAATAAAATCGGACCTGAACTTTGGTTCTGCAGCTGCTGGATCAGTCTGAGCTGAAAACCTGCAGGACGAACACAGAAGAAACATTTCACTGTCAAAACTGACTGAAACAAATAATTCATTATCAAATTAGGTGCTGATTAATTTTCTGTTAATCAATTTATCAATTAATCATTTTAGCTCCAAAATAAAATGTCCAAAAATAAATAATCTTGAGTTTAGACGGATTAGTTTCATCATTAATATTTTAATATTTATTTCAAAGAAATTTGTCTGAAAATTAAAAAAAAGCTGCTGATAAATTTAACAAGGAAATTTCCCAAAACATTATCAATAAATTACAAAAATTAAAGTGTTACCATTGTTTTAATGACTTCAGATCTAATCTAATTACTTGAAGTGACTGTCATTAATTAGCAGCCCTGTGCTGCCCCCTACAGGCTGCTTTTTTTTAGAGAACGCTCATACTTATTTCCAATATGAATCAACGACAGGTTACAAATATAAAGATTGTTATGGGAACATATTAGTTGATTATCAGTTAATTATAAACAATAAACAGAGTTGTTTTTTTACCGTCAGTCTGGTTCTTGTTGGACATCACTGCAGCTGACAGAGAAGAAACTTCATCTGCCAGAACTGAAACATCACTATTATTATTATTATTATTATTATTATTATTATTATTATTATTATTATAGAGACATGAAGTAGATCTCCAGTTAGAATATGTTTTGTTACAGAAAATATGACAAAATGATCATTAAGGAGGAATTAGTCATTTTCTTTTTTAACTTGAAATGACAAGACAGATGAACTTCCTGTATTTGCTGTTTTCTGTAGTACAACTAACATTTTTGAGTTGTATCAAATATTTTTACTGACTGTTTATGTCTCATTAATACTGAAGATATGATATGAGAACTTCTTATTATTAGTTTCTCTTGTTGCTGATTCATTGTGAGGTTTTTTTTCCCCTTTTCTTTTGCCTTGGATTTGATCACATTATTGCTTTGCATTATGAAGTAATGTTTACTTGTGTTTGACCCCAGGAAGAGTTGTTGCTGCCGGGGATCCAACTGATTAAATAAAAAATAGATCAGAAGATATTTTAGATTAGAGGTTGTTTTTTTTTTCTTTGTTTACCTTCAGCGTGCCTCTTCAGCTCGTTCATCCTCGACTGCAGCGCTGACACACGGTCACATATACGACACAGATTACATATAAAAATATATAATTACATGTAATATAATCTGTCTTAATCTGAGCTCAGGTCCTGGACTCACCTGTGTTCAGACTCTCAGCAGTTTCCAGTCTGGAGGAGATTTCTGTCAACAGGAAACAAATAAACATATAAAACTAGACAAAGTTAGGAAATAATCAGTTATCTGCATTAACTGAGCTCTGCTCTTCATCAAACATCCAGCTTGTGACTCAGAGTTTACCTTCGTTCTCCGTCCTCAGCTCGCTCACCGTCTCCTCACTGGCTCTCAGTCTGACCTGCAATGCTGACAGGAAATCCCTCTTTATTTAATCAATATTAGAGACAAAAACCCACAGAAACATTGAAATGAAGACGAGATGTTACCTTCAGTCTCCGTCTCAGCTGCCGTCAGTCTGACGGAAACAGACGTCAGCTCAGCAGCTGCAGCTGAAAACATCCAGAGATTCTGTTATAAACTGAACACAGCAGATATATTTACATACATGATGTAACTGAACTCACCTGTGTTTTGTGTCCTCAGCTCAACCATCTGCTCCTCAGTGACGTTCAGTCTCAGAGTCACAGCTGACAGCTCGGTGTCATGGACTGAAATCAGGTTTTACATTAACACATCAAATACTACTACTACTACTATTATTACTACTACTACTACTACTATTATTACTACTACTACTATTATTACTACTATTACTACTACCACTGCTACTACTACTACTACTACTACTATTATTACTACTTCTACTACTACTACTACTGCTACCACTACTACTACTACTATTATTACTACTATTACTACTACCACTGCTACTACTACTACTACTACTACTACTATTATTACTACTACTACTATTATTACTACTATTACTACTACCACTGCTACTACTACTACTACTACTACTACTACTATTACTACTACTACTATTATTACTACTATTACTACTACCACTGCTACTACTACTACTACTACTACTACTATTATTACTACTTCTACTACTACTATTATTACTACTACTACTATTATTACTACTATTACTACTACCACTGCTACTACTACTACTACTACTACTATTATTACTACTTCTACTACTACTACTGCTACCACTACTACTACTACTATTATTACTACTATTGCTATTATTACTACTATTACTACTACCACTACTACTACTACTACTACTACTACTACTATTATTACTACTACTACTATTATTACTACTATTACTACTACCACTGCTACTACTACTACTACTACTACTACTATTATTACTACTACTACTATTATTACTACTATTACTACTACCACTACTACTACTACTACTACTACTACTACTATTATTACTACTACTACTATTATTACTACTATTACTACTACCACTGCTACTACTACTACTACTACTACTACTATTATTACTACTACTACTATTATTACTACTATTACTACTACCACTGCTACTACTACTACTACTACTACTACTATTATTACTACTTCTACTACTACTATTATTACTACTACTACTATTATTACTACTATTACTACTACCACTGCTACTACTACTACTACTACTACTATTATTACTACTTCTACTACTACTACTGCTACCACTACTACTACTACTATTATTACTACTATTACTACTACCACTGCTACTACTACTACTACTACTACTACTATTATTACTACTACTACTATTATTACTACTATTACTACTACCACTGCTACTACTACTACTACTACTACTACTATTATTACTACTTCTACTACTACTACTGCTACCACTACTACTACTACTACTACTACTACTATTATTACTACTACTATTATTACTACTACTACTACTACCACTACTACTACTACTACTACTACTATTATTACTACTACTACTACTACTACTACTACCACTACTACTACTACTACTACTACTACTACTACTATTATTACTACTACCACTACTACCACTACTACTACTACTACTACTACTACTACTACCACTACTACTATTACTACTACTACCACTACTACTATTATTACTACTACTACTACTACCACTACTACCACTACTACTACTAATAATAATAATAATAAACTTTATCTCTTCTATTTGTGTATCTTATTATTACTAACCTGATAAATATTATCATTGTGATATTTGATGGTGTTGGTGGGGATAACCAAAGTTGTTTATTATAGTAGACTAGATATAATACATATATAGTATGTATTTTATTTTAAAAAAATAAAATGAATATATATATATATATATATACATACACATACATATATATCCAATCCATAAAAATAAATCTACAGTTAGATTAGTTAGTTTTAACCCTTCGGTGTGTTACCTGTGTTTTCTGACTTCAGATCTTCCAGCTGTTTCTCATTGACTCTCAGTTTGACCTCCAACTCTGTGGAGTAAAATGTATTTGTCTGATTCATTAATAAATAATTACAACTTGTATTAATGAAAATATGACACTTAATGTGAATCTACCTGTTGTGTTGTTGTGGCTGTCTGTCAGTCTGGACTCCATGAAGGAAAGTTTATCAGACTGAACTGAAACAAAGAAACCATCATTAATGTTTATAATGGAGTTCCTCAGGGAACCATGTTGGATCCTCCACAGTTTCAGACTGAACAATCAATAAATGTTTCACTCTGCAAACTTTCTGTTTCAGATAAAAACTTTGACTCTTTTCCAAACTTTCTGTCAACTTGTATGACTTTCATATTTTGTATAAAACAAATAAAAATAAATCTACAGTTAGTTTTAACCCTTTAGTGTGTTACCTGTGTTTTTAGCTTTCAGATCTTCCAGCTGTTCCTCACTGACTCTCAGTCTGACCTCCAGAGCTGGACAGGAAATGATTCAAGTTTAATTTAATTGATTAATTGATAGTTAATTAAACCATGTTGAAGAGTTAATGATGTTACCTGAACTGAGAGTCTCCAGCTGCTCCAGCTGTGTCTCAGTTGATCTCAATCTGACCTCCAGAGCTGCTCAATAATCAGATGTTATTTATTTACACATTTACTGACATTTAAACTTCTCAATAAGGCCCATGTCAATCAAATAAATAATACAAAGGTGTTAATAAAAGTTTAAGGATCAACCTGTAGTGTTGTTGTAGCTTTCTGTCAGTTTGGACTCCATGAAGGAAAGTTTATCAAACTGAACTGAAAACACAAAATAATCATTAATGTTTATGATGGAGTTCCTCAGGGAACCATGTTGGATCCTCCACAGTTTCAGACTGAACAATCAATACAAGTTTCTTTCGGCAACTTTTTGTTTCAGATAAAAACTTTGACTCTTTTTCAAACTTTGTCACTTTATATGAATTTAATATTTTGTGTAAAACAAATAAAAATAAATCTACAGTTAGTTTTAACCCTTCGGTGTGTTACCTGTGTTTTCTGACTTCAGATCTTCCAGCTGTTTCTCATGGACTCTCAGTTTGACCTCCAACTCTGTGGAGTAAAATGTATTTGTCTGATTCATTAATAAATAATTACAACTTGTATTAATGAAAATATGACACTTAATGTGAATCTACCTGTTGTGTTGTTGTGGCTGTCTGTCAGTCTGGACTCCATGAAGGAAAGTTTATCAGACTGAACTGAAACAAAGAAACCATCATTAATGTTTATAATGGAGTTCCTCAGGGAACCATGTTGGATCCTCCACAGTTTCAGACTGAACAATCAATAAATGTTTCACTCTGCAAACTTTCTGTTTCAGATAAAAACTTTGACTCTTTTCCAAACTTTCTGTCAACTTGTATGACTTTCATATTTTGTATAAAACAAATAAAAATAAATCTACAGTTAGTTTTAACCCTTTAGTGTGTTACCTGTGTTTTTAGCTTTCAGATCTTCCAGCTGTTCCTCACTGACTCTCAGTCTGACCTCCAGAGCTGGACAGGATATGATTCAAGTTTAATTTAATTGATTAATTGATAGTTAATTAAACCATGTTGAATACTTAATGATGTTACCTGAACTGAGAGTCTCCAGCTGCTCCAGCTGTGTCTCAGTTGATCTCAATCTGATCTCCAGAGCTGCTCAATAATCAGATGTTATTTATTTACACATTTACTGACATTTAAACTTCTCAATAAAGCCCATGTCGATCAAATAAATAATACAAAGGTGTTGATAAAAGTGTAAGGATCAACCTGTAGTGTTGTTGTGGCTTTCTGTCAGTTTGGACTCCATGAAGGAAAGTTTATCAAACTGAACTGAAAACACAAAATAATCATTAATGTTTATGACGGAGTTCCTCAGGGAACCATGTTGGATCCTCCACAGTTTCAGACTGAACAATCAAGTTTCAGATAAAAACTTTGACTCTTTTTCGAAATTTCTGTCACTTTGTATGAATTTCATGTTTTTTTATGAAACATAAAAATAAATCTGCAGTTAGTTTTAACCCTTCGGTGTGTTACCTGTGTTTTCTGACTTCAGATCTTCCAGCTGTTTCTCACTGACTCTCAGTCTGACCTCCAACTCTGTGGAGTAAAATGTATTTGTCTGATTCATTAATAAATAATTACAACTTGTATTAATGAAAATATGACACTTAATGTGAATCTACCTGTAGTGTTGTTGTGGCTGTCTGTCAGTTTGGACTCCATGAAGAAAAGTTTATCAGACTGAACTGAAACAACAAAACCATCATTAATGTTTATGATGGAGTTCCTCAGGGAACCATGTTGGATCCTCCACAGTTTCAGACTGAACAATCAATAAATGTTTCACTCTGCAAACTTTCTGTTTCAGATAAAAACTGTGACTCTTTTCCAAACTTTATCACTTTTTTTTTTTTTTTTTTTTTTACGAATTTCATATTTTTTTATAAAACAAAATAAATCTACAGTTAGCTTAAACTCTTCTGTGTGTTACCTGTGTTTTCTGACTTCAGATCTTCCAGCTGTTTCTCACTGACTCTCAGTCTGACCTCCAACTCTGTGGAGTAAAAAGTATTCATCTGATTGATTGATAACTAATTGCCACTCATCTTAATAAAAATATGACAGTAAACATAAATCCACCTGTGGTGTTGTTGTGGCTTTCTGTCAGTCTGGACTCCATCAAGGCAAGTTTATCAGACTGAACTGAAACAACAAAATCATCAAAAATGTCTACTTTCAAATATAAAAACAGCAAGATAATAGTATGTCCTCAAATATGTTAAAGCATATAATTACTATCAATTAAAATTACAGAGGTTCCTACAAGAACTGTCTTTAATGTTTATGACGGAGTTCCTCAGGGAACCATGTTGGATCCTCCGCAGTTTCAGACTGAACAATCAATAAATGTTTCACTCTGAAAACTTTTTGTTTCAGATAAAAACTTTGACTCTTTTCCAAACTTTCTGTCACTTTGTATGACTTTCATATTTTTTTATAAAACAAATAAAAATAAATCTACAGTTAGTTTTAACCCTTCGGTGTGTTACCTGTGTTTTCAGCCTCAAGATCATCCAGCTGTTTCTCACTGACTCTCAGTCTGACCTCCAAATCTGTGGAGTAACATTTATTTATCTGATTAATAAATAATTACCACGTGTTCAAAATATGACAGTAAACATAAAACTACCTGTAGTGTTGTTGTGGCTTTCTGTCAGTCTGGACTCCATGAAGGAAAGTTTATCAGCCTGAACTAAAACAACAAAGGATGTTTTCAAAGGAGTTCCTCAGGGAACCATGTTGGATCCTTCACTGTTTCATGTTTCACTCTGTCATAAACTTTCACTTTATACACATAACATTTATAAACCTACACTTAGTTTAAAACCTTTAGTGTGTTACCTGTGTTTTCTGACTTCAGTTCTTCCAGCTGTTCCTCACTGACTCTCAGTCTGACCTCCAGAGCTGGACAGGAAATGATTCATGTTTAATTTAATTGATTAATTGATAATTAATTAAGCCATGTTGAAGAGTTAATGATACCTGAACTGAGAGTCTCCAGCTGCTCCAGCTGTGTCTCAGTAGATCTCAGTCTGATCTCCAGAGCTGCTCAATAATCAGATGTTATTTATTTACACATTTACTGACATTTAAACTTCTCAATAAAGCCCATGTCGATCAAATAAATAATACAAGTGTTATAAAAGTGTAAAGAGCCACCTGTAGTGTTGTTGTGGCATCCTGTCAGTCTGGACTCCATGACGGAAAGTTTATCAAACTGAACTGAAACAACAAAACCATCATTAATGTTTATGACGGAGTTCCTCAGGGAACCATGTTGGATCCTCCACAGTTTCAGACTGAACAATCAATAAATGTTTCAATCTGAACTTTTTGTTTCAGATAAAAACTTTGACTCTTTTCCAAACATTGTCATTTTTTTATTTATTTATTTTTTTTTACAAATTTCATATTTTTTATAAAACAAATAAAATAAATCTACTATAAACAAATCTATTATTCATTTAGTTTTAACCCTGTGTGTGTGTTACCTGTGTTTTCTGACTTCAGATCTTCCAGCTGTTTCTCACTGACTCTCAGTCTGACCTCCAACTCTGTGGAGTAAAAAGTATTTATCTGATTGATTAATAAATAATTACCACTTGCATTAATGAAAACCATTCCAGTCATCTTAATAAAAATATTGTGACTGTCTGTCAATCTGGACTCTATGAAGGAAAGTTTGTCAGACTGAACTGAAACCATAAAATCATTACAAACAAATTTCTACTTCCAAATATAAAAACATCAAGACAATAATCTGTCCTGTAATAAGTTAAAACATATAATTACTATCAATTAAAATTGTAAGGTTCCTACAAGAACCGTCTTAAATGTTTATAATGGAGTTCCTCAGGGAAACGTGTTAGATCCTCCATAGTTTCAATCTGCAAACTTTTTGTTTGAGAAAAAAAACTTTGAGTCTTTTTCAAACTTCCTGCCTCTTGTATGAGTTAAATTTTTTTTATAAAACCCAAAATATTAAACTATTGTTAGTTTTAACCCTTCAGTGTGTTACCTGTGTTTTCTGACTTCAGATCTTCCAGCTGTTTCTCACTGACTCTCAGTCTGACCGCCAACTCTATGGAGTAAAAGTTTTTATCTGATTGATTAATAGATAATTACCACTTGCATTAATGAAAATATGACAGTAAACATAAATCTACCTGTTGTGTTGTTGTAGCTGTCTGTCAGTCTGGACTCCATGAAGGAAAGTTTATCAGACTGAACTGAAACAACAAAATTATCACAAACTTTAAAAGATGATAAAGTCAGAAAGATTACAAGAACAATAAAAGGAGTTCCTCAGGGAACCTTGTGGAGCCTCAACAGTCTCAGTCTGAAGAACCAAACATGTTTCTCTCCAAAACCTGTTAGTTTGAGATCGAACGTTTGACTGTTTTTCAAACTTTCTGTCACTTTGTATGAGTTTAATATTTTTTATACAACAAATAAAAATAAATCTACAGTTTTAACCTTTCAGTGTGTTACCTGTGTTTTCTGATTTCAGATCTTCCAGCTGTTCCTCACTGAGACTCAGTCTGACCTCCAGAGCTGGACAGGATATGATTCATGATCAGTTTAACTGATTAATGAATGATTAATTAAACCATGTTGAAGAGTTGATGATGTTACCTGAACTGTGAGTCTCCAGCTGCTTGATCAATAAATAATTACCAGTTGTTCTAAATAAATTATGACAGTAAACATAAATCTACCTGTAGTGTTGTTGTGGCTGTCTGTCAGTCTGGACTCCATGAAGGAAAGTTGAACAGACTGAACTGAAAAAACAAAACCATTATAAATGTTTTCAAAGGAGTTCCTCAGGGAACCATGTTGGATCCTCCATAATTTCAGTCGGAAGAATCAATTAAAGTTTCTCTCAACAAACAAATCCAAAAATTTCATTCTTTTCCAAACTTTCTGCTACTTTGTATGAACTTCATTTTTGTATGTTATAAAATACAGAAATAAATCAGGTAATACTCTCAAACCTACAGTGTGTTACCTGTGTTTTCTGACTTCAGATCTTCCAGCTGTTTCTCACTGACTCTCAGTCTAACCTCCAACTCTGTGGAGTAAAAAGTTTTTATCTGATTGATGAGTGATTACCAACTACAAATGTCTGTTTAGACTTTAACATTTTTCTTCACCCCACAGTGCTCCCTGGAGGAGGCAAATGGACATTAGTGCATGTAAGAACTGAAAATAGTCATAAAGTAATTGGAGAGGGGAAAAAAAGAAGCTTAAGAGGAAAATGACAGTAAGTAAATAACAATATTTTATCAAATGTAGTGAGTGAGCTGTGCTTGGATTGATCTGCAGTATTGTTAAACTATCATCATCATGTACACACTATTCAAACATAGTCATGTAAATATCTCTTCTCTGAAACTGGCAGATTATGGCTACCACACATAAATCTGTATCTGTACGTTTCTCTTTGCAAACATGTTTTTTTTTTTACTTAAACAGTTTGATTTTATTAAAAATACATATATTTAAATGTTATATTTTATATAACTTACACAACAGATACAAATCTACAGTTTAAAAAAAAAATCAGTGTGTTACTTGTGTTTTCAGTCGTCAGTCTGTTCAGCAGACTCTCAGTCGTGTTCAGTTTTCTCATCAGTTTGGATGTTTGATCTGAAACCAGAAATGTGAAAATAAACTGTTGATGTTTATTTCTGTTCATCAGTTTATATATATTTACATGTTTCAGTCTTTCTTCAGGCACTCGGTTACCTGCGGTGTCAGTCTGCAGCCGCTGCATGAGACTCTCTGCAGAGTTCAGTCTGACCTCCTGACCCTCCAGCTGTTTCTCGCTGACTCTCAGTCTCACCTGCAGCTCTACAGGAAACCGTTCAGAGTTCGATGTTTATAAAAGGAGTTCCTCAGGGAACCTGGTTGGATCCTTCACAGTTTCAGTCTGAATCTGTTTCTCTTTGTACATCTGTGTCTCTCCTTTAGTTAAAACTGACTCTGTTCCAAACTTGCTGTTACTTTGCATGAAATATAAACATATTTCAAGAATAAAGTCAGACTTTCAGCTTGCAGTGAGGAATACTCTGAAATTGCTGGTGAAAATATCAAAATGTCATTAAATTTTAATCAATTAAGTGAAAGTGAAATCTTATACACTATGAATTAGCTCATACAATTTTATACAATTAGGACATTTTGAGCCAAAGAGATAAATTTGAGTAAAAGTTTGTGACTGTTTTTAGACCATTGAAACCATTATCATGGTGATTGATGATGTCACTTTGATAGAAAACCGTCAAACACTAAAATGTGTCACATGTTGCATCTTAAGTATAAACTGTATCATACAGCTGGAATTATGAATTATCCTCAAATGACTGATCTGCTTTATGTTTTTGTGCAGTTTGAATATGTTTAAGTTTTAAATGCAGCAACATCATGAGTCCAATCACATGATCAGCACTCAGCCAATCACATGACAGCTGATCGTGTTATTCAAGATAATTTCATTAAGATTAACAAACATCTGACTGTATTTAAAGAAGCCAATTAGCTGGATGTTGTATTGAACTTGTTGTATATAAAGCTGAAATGATTAGTCGATTAATTGATCAGTTGATTGACAGAAAATTAATCTGCAACTATTTTGATTTCAACTGAATAATTGTTTCAGATATTTTTCAAGCAAAAATGACAAAAAAAAAATTATTCCAGATTTTTAATTTGTGCGTTTCTCCGTTTTATATGATTATAATTTGAATCTTTTTGGGTTTTGGACTTTTGGTTGAACAAAACAAGACATCTGAAGACATCATTCTGAGCTCTGAAAAATTTTGATGAGCAATTTTTCACAACTTTTTGACATTTTGTGCATTAAATGATTAATAGAGAAAACATCAATAATCATTATTTGCAGCCCCAGTTGTGTAAAACCTGTGTTGTTCGTCTCCAGCTGCCGTAGTCGACTCTTCACAGCCGACAGATTTTCTTCCAGAGTCGCTGAGCTGCTGACAGCTGAGAGCCAAACAGAAAATCATCCGTCGTTCACGTGAATCCAAAACATAAAAATCATCAGACAGAGTTCAGCTGGACGTCGTCTCACCTGCGGTTTCTGTCTCTCTGCTGTTCAGAGCTGACAGAACAAACATCCTCTCTGAAACAAACACCTCGTTATTATTTCAAACATGATGTTCAAGTTTCCATCCAGACAATGATTTAAGGAAAATGTCCTGAATGTTTGTTTCCATTCTGCTGTTGTGTGAATATCAGCAGATAAACTAGTTCTCCAGTCGGTGCCGTTAAACCGTCGCAGAAGAAGAAGAAGAGACACAACGAGACGACGTCATTAAAAGAGCGACAGTCAAAACTCAAACGATGGAGAACATGATGGAAATATGACGTTTCTGTTAGTTTCACGTGTTGATGTGAGGAAGGTTACAGTCTCCTCATCATCGCTCCTCACAGATCTGATGTTTTCAGCTCTTCAGTGACGTTTAAGTCACATGATTCATGATGTCATCGTTTATTCACTCAGTCTGTTACACCTCAGACAGGAAACACTTTTTACAGATTCAGTGATTTTATTTCACTCAGGTTCTTTATGTGCAAATTGAGACGGAGCATAAAAACAATTTCTTTTCCCTCCACGTTTAGATAAATCTGCACGTCATCATGACTGGAAATGTATTTTATTTGAGATTTAATTTGAGGATAAAACCTCTTGAGATGCACCATCCTGTTTTCAACACAAAAAAACAAAAAACAACAAATAAATAAATAAACAACAATAAGAAGAAGAATTTAGCAAACAACACAAAACAATCAACAAAACACACAAACAGATAAACAGCTCTCAAACATACAAGCAACAAACAAACATACATACAAATGATGTTACGAGCATCATCTGCACAAACTGAACATCTAACTATAAACCAAAAGGTTTAAAAACAGGAAAAAGGGAGAAAAACTCACACAGAGAGAAAGATATATTGTAATTTTGAAGAGAGAGAGAAAAATATGTTAAAAATTAAATAAAAAGGATCAAAAGCCTTCAAGAATAATAAAACCTATTTCTGTCATTCTGTCGTCATGCAACATGTTTTAAATTTCTCTTTTGGAAACGTTAAGTTTGCTGTAAAATGTTGAAGGTGGTCGGTGAGTTCAAATCTTCTCCGTATTAACTGACAGCTGCAGTTTGATGACAGAAAGTTTTATTTTGTTCACCTGAGGTTTGTGTCTGCAGCTCGTCCAGCCGTCGCTCACCGAGGGTCAGTCTGTCAGTCAGACCTGAAACATTCAGATCAGAAGATCAGACAGAAACTTTTCTCTCTGGACAATCATCTGGAAAACTACTGCTGCAATAAACTATGATGTTTTCACATCATAATTAATACATTTATGGATCAGTTCACCTGAGTTTTCTGTCTTCAGCTCGTCCAGTCGTCTCTCTGCGTCCATCAGTCGACTCTCTACAGACCACAGTCGACTGGTTTGATCTGAAAACATTAAAAATACAAAAACACTTTGTTAAAGGAACAGAGAAATCTTTAAAAACCGACTTCAATGACGTGTCATGTGACCTGCAGTGAGTCTCTCCAGCTCGTCCAGGTGAAGCTGGCTGGAGTTCAGTCTGTCTCTGACCTCCGACACCTCATCTGAGAACAAGAAGACAAACAAAATATCATTAAATTATTAAAACTGAAATAAGATCAGACAGAAAGAGACTGAAACAAACAGTAAATGATTTATTTACTCACCACGTATGAAGCTCAGTTCTCCATCTGCAGACGTGTTCAGTTGTTCCTGCAGGGAGTTCAGTCGACTCTGCAGAGCTGAAACAACAACATCCACATCTGTACAAACATCTGCAACAACACTCATACAACACTCATATAACACTCATATAACACTCATACAACACTCATACAACACTCATATAACACTCATACAACACTCATACAACACTCATATAACACAACACTCATATAACATTCATACAACACTCATACAACACTCATATAACACTCATACAACACTCATATAACACTCATATAACACAACTCATATAACACTCATATAACACTCATACAACACAACACTCATATAACACAACACTCATACAACACAACACTCATACAACACTCATACAACACTCATACAACACTCATATAACACTCATACAACACTCATACAACACTCATATAACACAACACTCATAACACAACACTCATATAACACAACACTCATACAACACTCATACAACACTCATACAACACAACACTCATACAACACTCATACAACACTCATACAACACTCATATAACACTCATATAACACTCATACAACACTCATACAACACAACACTCATACAACACTCATACAACACTCATACAACACTCATATAACACTCATACAACACAACACTCATACAACACTCATACAACACTCATACAACACTCATACAACACTCATACAACACTCATATAACACTCATACAACACAACACTCATACAACACAACACTCATACAACACTCATACAACACTCATACAACACTCATACAACACTCATACAACACAACACTCATACAACACTCATACAACACTCATACAACACTCATACAACACAACACTCATACAACACTCATACAACACTCATACAACACAACACTCATACAACACTCATACAACACTCATATAACACTCATATAACACTCATACAACACTCATATAACACAACACTCATACAACACTCATACAACACTCATACAACACTCATATAACACTCATATAACACTCATACAACACTCATATAACACAACACTCATACAACACAACACTCATACAACACTCATACAACACTCATACAACACTCATATAACACTCATATAACACTCATACAACACTCATATAACACAACACTCATACAACACTCATATAACACTCATACAACACTCATACAACACTCATATAACACAACACTCATATAACACAACACTCATATAACACTCATACAACACTCATATAACACAACACTCATACAACACTCATACAACACTCATATAACACAACACTCATACAACACTCATACAACACAACACTCATACAACACTCATACAACACTCATATAACACTCATACAACACTCATACAACACAACACTCATACAACACTCATATAACTCTCATACAACACTCATACAACACAACACTCATATAACACTCATACAACACTCATATAACACAACACTCATACAACACTCATACAACACAACACTCATACAACACTCATACAACACTCATATAACACTCATATAACACTCATATAACACTCATATAACACAACACTCATACAACACTCATATAACACTCATATAACACTCATACAACACTCATATAACACTCATATAACACAACACTCATACAACACTCATATAACACTCATATAACACTCATACAACACTCATATAACACTCATATAACACTCATATAACACTCATATAACACAACACTCATACAACACTCATATAACACTCATATAACACTCATACAACACTCATATAACACTCATACAACACTCATACAACACTCATATAACACTCATATAACACTCATATAACACTCATACAACACTCATACAACACAACACTCATACAACACTCATACAACACAACACTCATACAACACTCATACAACACTCATACAACACTCATATAACACAACACTCATACAACACAACACTCATACAACACTCATACAACACTCATATAACACTCATATAACACTCATACAACACTCATATAACACAACACTCATACAACACAACACTCATACAACACTCATACAACACTCATATAACACAACACTCATACAACACTCATACAACACTCATATAACACTCATACAACACTCATATAACACAACACTCATACAACACTCATATAACACTCATACAACACTCATACAACACAACACTCATACAACACTCATACAACACTCATATAACACTCATATAACACAACACTCATACAACACAACACTCATACAACACTCATATAACACAACACTCATATAACACTCATACAACACTCATACAACACTCATTTATCACTTCATTTGCAGCGTGTTGAGCTTTCCGGGCCACCGTAGAAACACTTTGTTTTCATTGGTGTTAAAATGTTTCGGAGACGCTGCAGGAACAGAAACATGACGACAGACGTGTTTGGAAAATACCAGATTCTTTATAAATCTAGAAACGCCTGACTGATCCCTCGCTCACTGGTGGTTTGTAGTGATGACATCACTTCCTGCCATGACAACAGACAATCAGTTCAGTCACCTTCAGTGTTTGAGTTCAGCTCCTCCAGACGGACGTTCAGTCGACTCTCCAGCTCCGACGCTGCAGACTGAGACGAGCTGTTGGAGGCTGAGAATGCTGGAAAAGAAACATTTAAACATTTAATAATTTTATTTTAATACTTGACATTTTTATATTTGAGACGTTCTTCTGATTTATGATTCATCGTGTTCAGCGGCTAAAAAACTTTGCTCAAACTGATTTTTCTGTTTTATTTTATGGCGGCTGCAGCAGGAAGGATGCAGGTTATAAACTCTTTAATCTCGTTCACCAGTAACGGACTCGTCTCAAAGTGCTGCAGGATGATGATAATTAACTTAAATCGAATGCAGCAGGAAAGGAAACAGAAAGTGAATCTGACCTGAGTTTTGCCTCCTCAGATCCTCCATCAGACTCTCAGTGTTACACAGTCTGACTGCCAGAACTGAAACCAGCAGAGAAAGAATCACTATTTTAAATCTTTGAATCTTTTCATTCTGAAATGAACGAATGACTCCGACACTGGACAGAAGCTGCTGCTTTAAACTCCTTCACTTATATCATATTATCCCAAAACAACCATGAAACTGTCATCCTGACTGTAAAATGATGACTCAAACTTCCTGCTTCAACTTGAACCTGCTGTTCTTACCGAGGTTTCACAGATAATTAGTGACGTTTCAATTTGACCCTCGAACACTAACGAGGCAGTTTAGACTCGAGACTTAACTTTGAGTCCAAAAACAAGACTGAAGACTGGACTGATGTGAGAGTTGACATGAGTTGAGACTTGAGAGCAAAAACATTCAGGTATCAGGTTCTGACTCAGTAAAGAATAAATAGCCTGAATATTAAACACAGAACGGAAACATCATCAGCTTTTATTTGAGCCACTATGACTTGTTTTTTATCAATAATTTTTTCTATAACAGAAGCCATAATAGCTCATTAAACCATCATTCAGTCTAAAAACTGGATACTGTGTGTGTGACAGGAAGAGACCAAGATGGAAATGAAGCTCCGTAAAACCTCACAAAGTGTCACAATCTTGTTATTACTGATGGAAATGATGGACAAAAATACAAAAATAAATGTAATAAACTGGGATTATCCTTTCAATCTAGAAGAAGAAGATGAAGATGACCTGCGCTCTTCCTCCTCAGCTGCTCCACTGTGCTCTCACTCGCCCTCAGTCTGGTCTGCAGGAATGGCAGCTCAGCGGCCAGAGCTGCAGATACATCATCATCGTCATCAATCAATCAATCAATCATCTCAGGGCTCTTCACATAGAGCAGGTCGAGACTGAACTCTTAAATCTACAGAGACCCAACATTCCCCCATCAGCAGCAGGAAGAACTCCCCTTTAACGGGTAGAAACATCAAGCAGAACCAGACTCTAGGTGGGCGGCCATCTTTGACCGGTTGGGTTGAGAGAGAGAAAGAAATAGGGAAAGGGGGGGGGGCAGAAGAACAACAATCATAACAATAACAACAACAACAGCAGCAGCAGCAGCAGCCAGGGAAGGATGCCAACAGGACTGCGAAGGACCGCGAAGGCTCGGCCCAGAACCCAGGGGTTCCTGCGAGATGAGAAAGCACAAAAACTCCGGGGAAGAAGCAAAGTTAGTGACATGCATTGATGTTACATGAATACGCACAGATGGAGAGGAGGAGGAGGAGAGAGGAGCTCAGTGCATCATGGGAAGTCCCCCAGCAGTCTAGGCCTATAGCAGCATCACTAAGGGCTGATCCAAGGCGAGCCTGGTCGGCCCTAACTATAAGCTTTATCAAAAAGGAAAGTTTTAACCCTACTCTTAGACACCACCAGAGACTGTGGAACCATCTTCCAGATTGGGTCCGGGGTGCAGACACCCTCTCTATGTTTAAGAGTAGGCTTAAAACTTTCCTTTTTGATAAAGCTTATAGTTAGGGCCGACCAGGCTCGCCTTGGATCAGCCCTTAGTTATGCTGCTATAGGCCTAGACAAATCACCACACTTTCTGTGGTGATTTGGCGCAATATAAATAAAATTGACCGATTTTTAATACTTATCAGTCATTCTCTGGACACATTTCATTATTTGTTTGAGTAAAATAAAGTGATCTCGATGTCACTTACTGTCAGGCAGCTGATTGGCTCACCTGTGTTCTTCATCTTCAGGTCTTCCACTGAGCTCTCGCTGGCGTTCAGTCTGGACTGCAGCGACAACAGATCAGCTGACAGCTCAGCTGCTTGCACTGAGATAGAAACACAACGAAGAGACAGAAACAAAGTTGAGCCGACGTCACAACCACTTCAGTCCAAACAGGGCCTATTTGTCAGATGTATTGGTACAATCACAGTGAAACGTAACCCAGCCAGTTCCTTCAATGTGTTCATTAAAGAGATTTTAAATGGAACAGGAATAGTAAATATATGAGTATGATTGGAGGGAGGACAGTCTTAGGCAGTGATCTCATTTATTATCGTAGTGGCCTGAGGGTAGAAGCTCTTCCTGAACCTCTCAGTGAGCCTGGTGTATCCGGTAACTTCTTCCCAACCGCAGAAGGGAGAAAAGGCCGTTAACCGGGTGGTTGGGAACCTTAATGATTCTCTGAGCCTTATTCTTGCAGCACCTGGTGTAAATGTCCTTTAGGCAGGGCAGAGCACCGCCTACTGTATGTTCAGCTGAAAGAACCACTGTTTGCAGGGCCTTGCGGTCCTGTTCGGTGCTGTTTCCTGTGATGTTCTCTGTCAGGATGCTCTTGATGGTGCAGGAGTAGAAATTCCTCAGTATTTGAGAGGACACCCGGAATTTCCTCAAGTGTCTGAGGTGAAACAGTCTCTGCTTTGCCTTCCTGACCACTGAGTCAGTATGCAGAGCCCAGGCCAGGCCCTTGGTGATGTGGACACCAAGGTACTTGAAGCAGTCAACCCTCTCCACCGAGGACCCTTTGATATTAAGAGGGTGTAGTTTCTTTCCTGCTTCTTCCTAAAGTTCACCATCAGCTCCTCTGTCTTGCTGATGTTCAAGAGAAGGTTGTTGTCCTGACATCAGCGGGTCAGGTCCTCTACTTCCTTCAGGTAGGCCTTTTCATAGTTATCTGTGATCAGCTGTGTCATCAGCAAACTTAACGATGGTGTTGGTGTCGAAAGTGGCTACACAGTCGTGTGTGTACAGGAAGTACAGCAGGGGGCTCAACACGCAGCCCTGGGGTGCTCTGGCGTTAAGGATGAGGGTAGAGGATGTTGTCCGCCTACCATCACCACCTGGGGTCTGCCCATCAGGAAGTCAAGGATCCACATGCACAGTGAGGTGTTTAATCCCAGATCCAATAGCTTTGTGATGAGCCTGGAGGGAACTATGGTGTTAAACACTGACCTGTGGTCAATGAACAGTAATCTCACATGGCTTCCTTTCTTGTCCAGGTGAGATAGCGTGGTGTGGAGGATGAGTGCTATGGCGTCTTCCGTTGATCAGTTGGGATGGTAGGCAAACTGTAGTGGGCCCAGTGTGCTGGGTTGTGAGGAGGGCTTGTAATTTTCAATTCAATTCAATTCAATGTTATTTATATAGCGTCAAATCACAACAAAAGTTATCTTCACATAGAGCAGGTCTAGACCGTACTCTTTAATTTACTTAGAGCCAACAATTCCCCCATTGGCAGTGCGTGACTCTGTCTAACTCCCAGCCAATCAAAAATGGGCAAAGAGGCGGGGCCGAACGGCTGAAACAAGCCACCTGGCGGCTGGCGGACCTGTCACTCAAAGCAGCCATGTCCTTCATTATGCAGAACTTTACAGCTTAATAAAATTTAAACGGGTGAGTTATAAAAAAATCCCCCCCCCCCCCCCCCGTACAGTTGTCATGAAAGAGGAAATTAGCTACAGAGACCAAAACCGTTGTTTGTACCAGGCTGTAAACATGTTTATTTCTGCTGTAAAGTTGGGCATTTTAACATGGGGGTCTATGGGGATTGACTCGCTTTTGGAGCTTCAAGTGTTCGTTCAAGGAACTGCAGTTTTACAGCCCCGGAGGTTGCTGCTTGATCACACCGCTGCACTGGGCGACATGTTCCTTCATCATGAAGAGTTTGGACTAATAACAGCATCATGTTTTCAGTCTCCAGAGAGTAGTTCTGTGTAAGGCAGACGCTACTGAGCATGTGCAGTAACACTTTGTACAACATTATACATTATACAAGAACTTTGAGTATTTTCAGTCCAACTCAAACCTCCACATCTGGATGAATGATATATAATAACATGTGAATGATGGAGATTATCAGGGTTGCAGGGAAACAACATGCTGATGTCAGAACATGTATTGATTCTCATTGATTTAGTAACTGATTGATCAGCTGATTGCAATTGTTCTGTATCAGCCGGCAAGGATCATGAGTGATCATGAGTTTTTTCGGACGTAGCTGTAAAACTTTCAGAAATTTAATGAGTTATAAGTTATAAAGACTTTTTGCTCTGGTTCCATAGTGGATTCACTGACGCTGATCCTGAACGCATCATCTTAGTAAAGAGGAGCTTCTGCTTTGATGTCTGTGTTCCGGTTTCACACAGTTATCACGCTCAGATTAAAGGGTCGTAATGTCTCCAGCCTTCCTGTCCTTCACCAACCTGCACTCTGCTCCTGCAGCTCCTCCACCTTCCTCGTCAGAGCAGCGTTCAGCTCCGTCAGCAGCTTCCGGTCCGTCTCCGTCCTCCCCTCCAGTCCGTCCAGGCTGCGTCGCCGCTGCTCAGCCTCCACCTCTCCATCCCTCAGCCGGCTCTCCACGCCGCGCAGGGCCAGACGCCGCTCCACCTCCTCCGCCTTCAGGCTCAGGACCAGCCGCCTCAGCCCCCGCAGCTCGTCCCAGAGGACGGGGAGCTCCGGAGGGACGTCCGCCTTTGTCGTCACATCGTCTAATCCCGCGCTGCTGTCCTCTACCTGCAGGACTGAAGGCTCCGTCTGTCCCTGACTGACGGCTGGAGACAAACAGAGCAGCAGCAGAAACACAACAGCAGACTTCATCCTGAAACCAAAACCTGTTGCTGAACACGAGTCCAACGGCTTAAAAAACACACAAACGCTCACTAATCTGGGTGAAAGCCAGCAGAAAGAAAAAAAGTCAGCAGGGATAAATGCTTCCACTCTCTCAGAAACATGGTTTTTTTCCTGCATTTTACAATTAAACTACATTTATTAGAACTTTATTTTCTTCTTTATTTTACTTTATTGAAAGACTGAATGTTCATTGTTGAAAAAGGTTCAAATCTGAGCAGCAGAGGTGCAGATATCCTGACTTTTAGTCTCTAGTTAGAGTCCTACATTTCCCATAATGCACCTAGACAGTGTTTCATTGGAGCGTCCCTGCAGGTAACATCCAGCGGTGTCACAACAAACAGCAGCCGACTAATCTTCAAATCTACTGGCTGAGTTTTATTGTTTTAACATCGGAGGTCAATCTGCTCCTCCATGAATCCAAAAGCTGTTCACACTTTACAGACATCTTTTCTTGAGCTTTCTACCACATCTCATGGTCTTCATCAGCGTCAAGTTTGCTGGGTTGTCATGGAGATGAGTTTGTTGACAGGTGAGCGCAGTAACTATTCTGATCTAAACCTCGTCCAAAGTTTACTGATGAAGACCATGTGATACAGCTGAAAGCTCTGACCCTGTGCTGTAGTTTTGAGTTTCAGGTTGAGGCTTCTTCTTCTGCAGCTCAGCAGGATTTCCTTCAGCATACCAGACATAGCTAACAGGCTAATCTGCAGCACAAAGGCCTCGCTGCTCAGAGGATCTGCACACTTAACAGTCACGAGCACACTCACGTGCACAGCACTCTGTGTGTGTGTGTGTGTTTGTGTTTGTGTGTGTGTGTGTGTGTGTTTTTGTGTGTGTGTGTGTGTGTGTGTGTTTGTGTTTTTGTGTGTGTGTTTGTATGTGTGTGTGTGTGTGTTTGTGTGTGTGTGTGTGTGTGTTTTTGTGTGTGTGTGTGTGTGTCTGTGTTTGTGTTTTTGTGTGTGTGTTTGTATGTGTGTGTGTGTGTGTGTGTGTGTGTATGTGTGTGTGTGTGTGTATGTGTGTGTGTGTGTGTGTGTTTTTGTGTGTGTGTGTGTGTGTCTGTGTTTGTGTTTTTGTGTGTGTGTTTGTATGTGTGTGTGTGTGTGTGTGTGTGTGTGTGTGTGTGTGTGTGTGTGTGTATGTGTGTGTGTGTGTGTTTGTGTGTGTGTGTGTGTGTGTTTTTGTGTGTGTGTGTGTGTGTCTGTGTTTGTGTTTTTGTGTGTGTGTTTGTATGTGTGTGTGTGTGTGTGTGTGTGTGTGTGTGTGTGTGTGTGTGTGTGTGTTTGTGTGTGTGTGTGTGTGTGTGTGTGTGTGTGTGTGTGTGTGTGTGTGTGTGTGTGTGTGTGTGTGTGTGTGTGTTTGTGTTCAAGTTAGATTTAAAAGTTTCTTTAAACTACATCAGCAGTTTAAATCCTGACATCCAGATCTGTCAGTTTACTGTTGACTGTTTGGATCATTAATGATACTTCAGTAATAATAAACAATGAATAAAGAAACAATGAATAAATAAACAATGAATAAATACTCGATTACAAGTAAAAGTCCTGCATGAAAAATCCAACTTAAAAGACGAGTTCACAATGTTTCCAGTGTGTCGTTAAACCAACAGTCAGTCATCAGATGAACATTAAAGCTGCTGTAATCATTCCTCCTGTTCATACTGACCATCAGAAGATCCTTCATAATGACCTTACAATGGAAGTGATGGAGGACAAAATACACAAAAGTTTATCTGAAGCTAATATGAAGCTTCAGCGTCTAAATGAGTCAAATCCAGTAGATATCTTTCAACGTTACAGTCTTTGTTTGTTACTAAACTTCCACCTGCAGCTCAACAGGAAACACAAAGACTGTAAATGTGTCAGAGATCCACTGATGTGACGAACTCAGACTGATGAAGCTGAAGAGAAGCTTCACACAGACTTTTAATATCCAGTATGAACAAGAGGAATGATTACAGACACCTGACTGCTGGTTTAACACACTGGGAACACTGGGAACCTCCTTTAAATAAAAATACAGAAGTACTGGCAGCAAAATGAACTTAAAATATCAGAAGTAACTCATAATGAAAAATTCATTGATGTGTCCATGTGTGCAGATTTTTAATTTTAACAAATGCTGTTATGATCTATAATGATGCATATTTTATAACGTGATCAAAAGCTTTGACATGAATCGTGTGTTTGATTTGTTTCAGCTTCTGAAATGTGATGATTAAAGTTTTTCTGTGTCACTGTAATAAACTGAATAACTGTTGGTCGGACAAAACGACATTTAAAGACGTCACCTGTGACTGGAACGAGATCATTTTGTAGACAAATCAATTGATTGACAAACGATAATTAAACTAATCATTAGTTCTGCCGAGTTGAATTTGATGTGAAATATTCGAGCAGATTTACTTCATTAAATTTCAGTTTTAAATGTTGTTGTGACGTCATGAAAACATGAAGGTCGTTGAGATGCAGATCCAACCTTCAGTCAGCAGTTTGACATCATTGATCTCTGACGAAGACGATGACGAAGACGAAGACGTGGCAACAAGATAAACCAGACTATAGATGCAGTCTGTGATCATTTATAACATGGATGAGTAGAGCGCTTCTTCAAAGTTCACTTATTCAGCTTTTCCTGAAGCTTTCGACAGTATCAGGAAGACTTCTGCTCAGGCGTCACATGATCAGGTTGTTTCACAGTCACCTGATAACAGTTGAGCAGGTTACAGAAGACTGTGAGATGCAGCTGAAAGCTCTGGAAGAAAGCTGTTTTAGGTGAACCTCCAGTTCAGAATATTTTGCCGCCTCAAGTAGTTAAAAATAAATCCCATCAGATAATTAATGTCCAGTCAAACACAAGTTCTGGCCTTTCGTCCAATCACATCTACTGGAAATCTACTGGAAATCTACTGGAAATCTACTGGAAAGCTACTGGAAATCTACTGGAAATCTACTGGAAATCTACTGGAAAGCTACTGGAAATCTACTGGAAATCTACTGGAAAGCTACTGGAAATCTACTGGAGATCTACTGGAAACAGCTTTTTCTTCCAGTCTTCCTATTGGCCCACGTGGCTTTAGCGTTGGCGTTATGTTGCTGTCTGATGGTCCGGCGTGCTCTCCACAGACCTTCAGTCGTGTTTTTGCGTTTTCATTTGGACGCTGATTTTTTTTGCTCGTGTGTATTTTTTGGAGAACAAACGTGCTCACGTGCGTGTGAACCTCAGTGAAACAGATTTCCTTCTTTTTAAATCTCAAACATGTTCATAAGAAAAGATTCAGCGTCTAAAAGCAGAAAACAGGATTTTATTTTCAAATCAAACGTTTTCATGGCAACACAGAAACATTTCACACGTTCTTTCAACACTTTGTTCCTTTAACAGGAAGAACAAGCTGGTTCTCATCATTTACCTGCTAAATAAACTGGTTCAAACTGGTTCAAACTGGTTCAAACTGGTTCAAACTGGTTCAAACTGGTTCCTGGTCAGCAGGGAGCCGGTGGTGAGTTGTGTCGCAGCTTTTCATGAAGCTGAATTCAATGTTTTTATTCAGTTTTAGTGTCTCAAGAAGAAGAAACAAGTTCAAACAAACGGCACCAGATTCAGTCTCAGATCCTCCTCAGCGGGTCTGTAAACAGGGTTTTTATCACCATGGAAACCAAAGTTTGCTTGTTAGCGCTGCGTCGTCGTCGTCGCAGTCGGGGCTCCCGCCGTCACACTGACAAATAAAACTAACGCAAAAAAACAATTAAAAATAAAAACCTTAAACTTTCCCTTTGTGGTGAGCAGACAGACGGCCGGCAGGTCGACAGGCAGCTGATATTATGGGATGGATGTTATGGCCACAGAGCAGCAGGTAAACTTACAACTGTTCACTTAAATAAATGTTTTCAGTAAAGTTTGAGAAAATAAAAACAGAAAACTTGATATTATCAGCTGACGTCACAGATCAATAAGTTGTTCGATCAGATGACGGATCTGGTCTGACAGAGACCTGATCCAGGATCTGTCGGATCCTGTCTGCTGAAAAAATACAAAACTGTAAAAAAAACAAAAAGCAGCTTTTATATTTGACTGATATCGTTTTTATTTTATGTTAATAATTAAAGTCATTAATTTACTGTAAAGAGCTGCAATTAATTATTAAATTATTTAATTATTAAACTATTAAATTATTAAAGGATCAAATAAAACGAATCTGAAACTATTTGAAGTCATTTGTTCAAACATTTGATGTTGACGACGTTATGATGTCATCGGATCACAGTTAGCCAATCAGAGGAGAGCAGCCCCGTTCAGGGCGGAGCTGCAGAGAGAAGCTTTATGTAAATATGGAACCTTTACAGGAAAGTGAATATTGTGAACTGTTGGTGACTTTGTGCTTTAACGGACTGTGATGATGTTTCCATCTGTAGAGAAACTGTTTTATTGATCAAATAATGATTCCAGAAAATAATCTTCAGGTTCGTCAATAATGAAACTTGCAGCTCTAATTTAATATTTAGTGTTATTGTCAGTTTTAAAATGTTAAATGTGTCGACTTTGATGTTTTTTTATCACTAAATGAACATGATGATGATCCAACGCTGTGATTGAATTTTTAACATCAGCTGTTAAAGTAAACATAAGCAGGAAAACAACTTAATGATGTCATAAAGACGTGTCATCTCTCGCTGCGACCTTTGACCTTTGGCTGGTGTTGTTTCAGTTCCAGTTAATTTATTGAATCATCATCAATCTTTTATATTTAAATGACCTGTTGGAATAAACCGGAATAATCCTTTAAAATGATTATCTTGAACTTTTCACTGAGAGACACTCGTGCTTCACACCACAGCTGTTTCCATAGAAACATCCGGAGACGACTGTCATGGAAACATGAAACAATAAAGTTTAGAGATTCAACAACAAACTACAGAAAAGAAACTACAGTCTGAAAGTCTTTGAACTTCTGATAATCTGACTGTCTACCTGCTGACCTCTGACCTCTGACCCCTGCACTCTGCTCAGTCCAGTCTGCTCCAAACCAGCCCAAAGTCCTGGACCTGCAGGAGTCCAGATCTGAACCGGGCCGCTTCATGTACGGAGATCCGAGCCGGTCCGGTCCGGTCCGATCAGCGCTGGCCGGTGTACGCTCTGAACCAGGAAGTGACGGAGGCAGCGGCAGACGAGATCATCCCTCCTGTGTTTGCAGCGGGCTGGGACACCTGCAATGCACTCTGGGAAAGCTCCATGGGCTGCAGGAGGAGGAAGAGGAGGAGGAGGAGGAAGAGGAAGAGAGAGAACAGAGATGAAATGAATCTTGTAAAAGTGAGATTTTGGTTTGTAAAGTTTCTGATTTGTGATAAATATAATAATGTTGTTAAAAACTTTCATGTTCCAGATTTATGTTTGATCAGAATCAAAGTATCGATCAGATCAAATCCTCAGACTTTACTCAGCGGTTATTTACAACCATATATAGACTGATGCACAAATACAGAACTTGTGTTCTTTTAAAGGATAATTTCACTATTTTTAATGTCTTAAACCAACAGTGAACATTAAAGCTGAAGAGAAGCTTCGTACCTGTGATGGGATGTCACAGAATCTCGGACT
>NC_089532.1:550000-572500 GCF_963924715.1 Thunnus thynnus
AGGGAATATGAAGGAGGAGGAGGAGGAGGACAGTCAGGAGGTGACTGAATGGCAGATGAAGATGATCATGTGACCAGAGCGACACTCACCGCTCTTCATCTCCTCGTTGCCCCAGGCGACCGCCTCCTTCAGCTGCTCGATCTTCATCTTACACGACATGATCTTCCATTTCTGAGGAAGAAGAAGATCAGAGCGTTTTATTCGTCTTCATCAGTCATGTGACAACAACGCCATCAAAACACTTTTATTTATTTAATATTTACTGTCGGTGGAGAAACGATTCAAATAATCTCAACAACGATCAATTATTTACTAACGATTCATCTCGTTTCCAGTTTTCTGTCGTTACAAACTGAAGTTTTGAGTTTTGAACTGTTTGTTCTGTAGGAAACATTTTACAGGGTCGATTATTCTTTGATTAATGTAGAAAATAATCCAGGAGGCGTTCAGGTGCAGAGTTGAGCGTAGGTCAACTGTGTTTTGGAAGCAGCCTGTAAGAGATAAAATCATTTTACTTCAAATGTTGCTGTGGCCTCTTTTTAAGTTTGTATTCAGCATAAATTATCTCAATGAAACGTAGTGAAACGAACATATATGTGACACAAAAAGCAATTAATTAATTAATTAATTAGGCAGGTAAAAACTGTGCAGCTGCAACACACACTGTTCTTGTTTCTTCTTCATGTACACATTTACTGTGAAAAACATTACATCATTTCCATTATTTGACATTTGAGAGACGAGTGTGACGGGCTGCGACGGTCACGTGATCGGTCGTATTTAAAGGGAAACAGAAGCAGCTTCAGACGTCGTGATGAAGACCAGACAGCTGATCTGAACTCACCATCTCATCAGCCTGCAGCTTCTGGTCCATGGCCTGGATCACTCTGAGGAGGAGGAGGAGGAGGAGGAGGAGAGTTTAACATCACCATTAACACCAGTCTGATCTTCTTTAGATTATATATTTCTACAGAATATGAGAGTTTGATCGCATCTTCATCAGGTTATTTCCTGTTTGCTGGATGATGATGATGATGATGATGCAGGATGAAGGATGTTTACCTCTGCTGCAGCTGCTCCTTCTCCTCCTTCAGCTTCTTCAGTCGCTCCAACTTTTCAATGAATCTGCAAAATGAAAATACAAACAGAACTGTTAGATTAGGAATATAATATAATAATATATAATAATATATTATATAATAATAATAATATATAATAATAATAATATAAACCCTGAAAACATACAGAGCAGCTGGTTGGTTGTTAAATGTCTATAAAATGTTAGAAAGTACTGAAAATCTTCCAGATATTCAGTTTACTGTCATGTATGACAAAGATAATCAGGGCTGCAGCTAATGATTATTTTCATACTTTTTTTTTTGATTAATTGATTAGTTGTTTGGTTTGATCAGTGTTTCCTAAAGACGACGTCCTCAAAGATCTTCAGTTTACTGTCAGAGAGACGAAAGAAACCAGAAAATATTCACATTTAACGAGCTGCAATCAGAGAATTCAAAACAATTCATCGATTATCAAAATAGTTGATCAATCGACTGATCGTCGCAGCTCTATAAATGTTGGATGGATATATTAATGGCAGCAAAGTTTCACATATGAGAAAATAATATTTGGATTTATTTTCAACTTGAAAAATGACTGAAACGTTTATTCGGTTATTAAAATAGTTGCAGACGGTTATTATGTGTTTACAGTGAAGCTGTTTTCATTGATGACTGATCTGAGCTCACAGATATGAATTTGACTGTCACACAGGGAGCAGATGAGGAGGTGACAGATGATTCATCGATTATATAAATGGTTTCCAATGAACCGATCGACCAAACATTTCAGCTGTTTGTATTTATCACATGTAATGTTGCTGCCTCATGACTCACTTACAGTAACTCATCTGTTTTGTACTGGTTTATTTTTTCCAGTAAAAACATTTTTTTGAGTTTATTATTATTTTGTTGTTGTTGTCCCTGGAAGCTTCTCAGTGACCCTTGGAGGTCCGCGGAGCCTAGTTTGGGAAACTGAGAACTATGAAGGCCAGTTATTTTAAGCAGGTTAGTTTAGCTGCCCTGCTACAGTTACACAACATCTGTAAACCTAAAATAACACAAAGTTCAGACTGAGCCAGCAGAGGAAAGCTAACAGCTAACAGCTAACAGCTAACGTAGCCTGTTAAACCTGATGGAAACCAAAACATGCTAACCTGCTAACTGCTAATCATGAGCTGAAACTCAAACAGCTGCTAATGCTAACTAGCCTGAAAGGTAAATGTTGACTCTGAGTTACAACACGAAGAAATAACAGACATGAAACCACATTTGTCAGTTTTAAAGCTTCATGTGCGAAAGTTTATAAAAACTTCTCAAGTTTTATCTGAACTTGACATTTATTCAGACGGTGGCAACAGAAGCTCCATTTATAGAAATAAAAATCCACAAATTAACATGTTCTATTTCAGAAAATAGTAAATATAAAACGGTCACTTTTTAAAACTTTGTATGACACGGTGCAGCTGTTTGATTCGGTGTGCAGGTGATCCACCTGGCAGCAGGTATACCAACAAAAAGTCGAAGTTTATTAGTTCTTCACCTGTCAAACACGTTATTATCTTCCATTAATCAAACGTGTAAACAGTGTGAATACATCTAACGTTTAGGATTTTTTGGAATTAATGTTTATTTGAAGTTTGACATAAATGCCGAACTATCGAGAAGATTTGTATTTTTATAACAACAACTTATAGAATCTGTTATTTTGCGTGGGTTTGTGGACAAAATGAAGGTCGTTGTAAAATGTCCAAATTCGACTGAAGTTCGGCGGTGACTGCGGGACAGACAGGTCAGTACAGGCTGAAACCTCCGCACTTTACCTCTCCGTGTTCCTGCCGTCCAAGTGCACGAAGTCCCCGGCCTGCACGCAGCGGGCGCAGGTGAGCCTGCGGCGGGAGGTGCTGCACAGCGGGCACCGCTCCACCGCCACATACAGACCCTCCGCGTCGTCCACCGACTCCGCCATCACCCCGGGGGGCAGCGCCGGGGGTGGGGGGTGCGGCCGGAGAGGCGGCCTGCCCCCGGAGTGAGAGCCGGAGGAAGAAGCAGCTCGGTCCGGGCCGAGCGGGGGGAGTCCCGCTGAGGACGCCATGGAGCTAACGGCGAGCTAAGCTAAGCTAACCTAAACTAACCTAAGCTATTAATGCTAGAACGAACTAGCGACCGAACTTCTGCTTTCTACTCCTCCATGTTGATCTTACAGCTCTTATATTCTCAGTGAAGCAGCTGCCATATTTTTAAAACAGTCAGAGGAAACATCAGGATGATGTTTTTGTTTTGATGAGCAGACGATGAGTCCGCCACTTCCGGTTTCCTCTGAACACGTGACGGGTTTGTTTATGTAATGACGTAACGCTGTGGGCGGGGTCGAAGAAGAAACACGGCAGCATCACGCAACACTCATCTGCAAACATATATAATCTACAGACCGGTGACAGACTAAAGGAAAACCTGGTCCAGGTCTGAATGCTGGACCCCTACAGTGGGGGGGGGGGGGGTCTGGGGGCTCTGTTATGCTGTGGGGGGCATTTTGCTGGCATAGTTTGGATCCACTGGTCAGTAAAACATAACATAAATTTTCTGCTCTGCGATATGAAAACTGTTGTTTATTTCCTTTCAGGATGAAACATTCAACACAGACTGTAAAACAAATGGTTGATTAATTTACGGTCCACAACTCTGGTGTGTAACACAAAATAAAACACAGATATACTGGATGTAATTATTCCATCTATTTACAAATGAACAGGAAGTGCTGTCAGGTCGGTCGTCACTGTTTCCTGAAGCCTCTCAGGATCGGATAAATGTTCTCAAACGCTTCGTAGATCTCTGCTCGCTCTTTAGCTCCTGGAATAAAACACGAGACAAAATCATTATAACAACTTTATTCAAAAAAGACTATTTGGAAATGCACCGACTCCTGTCATTATTATAGAAGATGATTTTACAGTTAAAGGTAATTATCTCATAATTACAAGACCTGGATTTTATAATTATTAAAAATAAAGATTTATATTCATATTTTATACATTATAAGATCCATATTTCATAACTACGCGATCCGTATTTCATAAGATTGAGATTTGTTTTTCATAAGTACGAGATCCATATGTCATATTTACGAGGTTCATATTTCATAAGTTCATAAGTATGAGATCCGTATGTCGCGACTATGAGATAAGCATTTTGTAATTATTGATCTTTGAGTCTCATTACCAGTCAGAACCACTTTTCCAGACACGAAGATGAGCAGGACAATACGAGGTTTCACCATCCGATAGATGAGGCCTGGAAACAGCTCTGGTTCATAACTGTTGAGAATAAACACATTCAAATGTCTCAGTAGCTGCCTTTAAATAAAGTTTTTTTTTTTTTTTTTATCGTGCTAATAATGACAGCAGTCAATCAGAATAAACTCCTGAAGGTGTTTCAATGTTTTAAAATTCTTTCATAAATTTTTTCAGTTACTTGAACTTAAAAACGATTCTCTGAATATTTCTTTACTAGTTCCAGGTGATAAAAACATTTAAAGCTAACTCTAAACTAGAAGCTAACTCCGAGCTAACAGGACATATAAGCTTTATAGATAAACCTTTGAAAAATTGTTTTTATATTGATTCTGAAAATTTGGATAAATTTGTTGTCTGCATGTGTGTATTTAAAGTATTTTTCTGTTTCTTTTTCATTTTGTCCATGTAAAACACTTTGTAATCTGGTTTTGATAAGTGCTTTACAAATAAACTTTATTATTATTATTATTATTATTATTATTTATCAAACTCAACAAATTGTTAACAAGAGAGACAGATAAAGATGAAAAGAAAATTAAGTCATGTCCTTAAGAGAACATTGACATTACAGGAAATCCTCAGTATGTCTGGGACACATTTAGCCTAGCTTAGCAAACTGCTAGCTTAGTAAACTGCTAGCCTAGCTCCATCAAAGGAGGAAACAAACTCCATCTTTAATTTACTCCAAAAGCTGCATTATTTACATGTCCTGTTAGTTTGGAGTTAGCTTTTGTGCTAGGCTAGCAGTTTCCCCCTGCTTCCAGTCTTTGTGCTAAGCTAGGCTAAACAACAGTGTTGGTACCTGCTGAACTGCTGGTGGGTCAGGACCAGTCCCTCCAGTCTGATGGGGAAGCAGACATCACAGCTGGCCACCATGTTCTGGATCTTGAAGTCCAGGAAGCGAGCAGGGAAGCCGAGCTTCTGCACCACCCGGGCGTACTTCCTGGCCGCCAGCCGCGACTGCTCCTCACTGCACGCGCTCAGACACACACAGGTGAGGGGAGGAGAGGGTTAGCAGACTGAGCACAGGTACACCTGGAGACAGACGGTGAGCAGCTGACAGACCTCTTGGCTCCGGTACAGACCATCTTCCCCGAGCTGAAGATCAGTGCTGTGGTTCGTGGCTCGCGGATCCTCATGATGACCGCCGCGAAACGCTGAAACACAAAGCCGGCAGCTGCAGCTAACATACCAGTTAGTTTCCTAAAATATGTCCTCAAATATCTTGTTTTGTCCGACCAACAGTACAAAATCTAAAGATATTCATTTTACAGTGATACAGGACAGAAAAGCAGCAAATCTTCACATTTTGAGAAACTGAAATGAGAAAGTTTGGTATTTTAGCTTGAAAAATGATTATTTGATTAATTTCCTGTTAATTGACTAATCGTTTCATCACCAGATGAGGCTTTACAGGTCATGAGGAGGTGATGATCACCTGCATCACATCACACGTTGAAGCCAAACTCAGTTTCACACTGTGAGGAAGCAGAAGGACGACGTCGGGTTTCGGTACCTTTGGGTTGTACTCAGCGTTTCTAGCTTGAAGGGCGATGAACTTCAGGTCCAGAGGACAACCCAGGTTCACTGTAGAGACGATGTTCCTGCACACACACACACACACACACACACACACACACACACACACACACACACACACACACACACACATCTATGATTAACTGTTTTCACTTAATAAAACCTGATGTATTCCCCGTAGATGTGGCCACTGTGGCTCCAGGTGTGATGCTAACTTTGCTCTCAGCTCTGTTGTAGAGATTCAGGGAAACACACAAAACGAAGGTCATCAGGGCTGCGGAGCCTCCTACAGATCTACATCTGGGGCAGGTTGCCGAGCAAGCTGGTTTGTTTACATGTATGAGGCTGATGTTCACCACGGCTAGACTGTAAGGAAAGTAATATACACACACATATATATATATATATATATATATATATATATATATAGTATAATAAGCTGGCCAAAGGAGGAGATAGAGGCCACTGATATCAAGACAAGGAAGCTCCTCACAATGCATGGAGGGTTTCATCCCAAGTCCAGCACCCTGAGACTGTACACTAAGCCGAACGAGGGAGGCCAAGGACTGGTGAGCGTCAGAGCCACTGTCCAGGATGAAACAACCAACATCCAGGAATACATCAGGAAGATGGCCCCCCAAACATGAACTGCTAAGTGAACCTCAGGCAGCAGAAACCCGATGATGCAGAGGAGGAGGAGGAACCATCATGGAGGGACAAGCTCCTACACGGCATGTACCACCAACTGATAGAAGAAGTGGCTGATATCAAGAAATCCTACCAGTGGCTGGAAAAGGCTGGACTGAAGGACAGCACAGAAGCACTGATCATGGCAGCACAAGAACAGGCACTCAGTACAAGATCAATAGAGGCGGGGATCTACCACACCAGACAGGACCCCAGGTGCAGGCTGTGCAAAGATGCTCCTGAGACAGTTCAGCACATAATAGCAGGGTGTAAGATGCAGGCAGGAACAGCATACATGGAACGCCATAACCAAGTGGCTGGCATAGTGTACAGGAACATCTGCACTGAGTATGGGCTGGAGGTCCCAAGGTCACAATGGAAGACACCTCCTAAGGTGATTGAGAATGACCGAGCTGGATCCTGGGATCCTGTAGGACTTCCAGATCCAGACTGACTAACTGGTGATGGCTAACCAACCGGACATCGTGTTGATTGATAAACAACAGAAGACGGCAGTAATGATAGACGTAGCGATCCCACACGACAGCAACATCAGGAAGAAGGAACACGAGAAGATCAAAAAATACCAAGAAGAGGAGCTAGAAAAGATGTGGGGAGTGAAGGCAACAGTGGTGCCAGTGGTAATGGGAGCACTGGGGGCTGTGACCCACAAACTGGGAGAGTGGCTCCAGCAGATTCCAGGTACAACATCTGAGGTCTCTGTCCAGAAGAGCGCAGTCCTAGGAACAGCTAAGATACTGCACAGAACCCTCAAACTCCCAGAACTCTGGTAGATATATCTATATATATATATATGCAAAGATTTTAGGCAGTAAAGTAAAGTTAGGACTCTAGTAAAGTTGAGTAAACAGCAGAAAGTGAATCAGTATCTGCTGTGAGCAGCTTTGTCTTTAAACCAGCAACAGTTCTCAGTGTTTCAGGTTCTCGGCAGGTCGGTTGTTCTGCATCTTGGAGAAGTTCAACAGTTCTTCTGTCTCTTCATGTTAATCCCAGACTGACTCCATGATGTTGAGATCAGGACTCCTCGTTCTTCTTGTTGATGATCTTCTTTCCTCTAACTAGCTGCTGTTTGCCTTGATGACAGCTTTGCTCTCAGCAGCCACATTTATGGAAAATACACCAGGTTGTAAAAAAAAAAGGAATTTCCCTTTAATGTCAGAGTCACTATTACAGACAGAAATAAACTCATTTTGTGCAGAAAAACGTAATTTTACACAAAATATGTGTATTGTTGGAAAAATGACCACCACATGCCAACATAGACGGATATGTGATTATGTGAACAGTGAAAAAATATTCAGTGTGTAGTTTTTAAATTAGCAGTAGCAGTATAATTATTATAATTATAATTATTATTATTATTATTATTATTATTATTAGTGACGTACTGCAGCTGTGGGATGATTCCTGACCTCTCGGTCACAGGGGTCATGGGGGTCATGGGGGTCATAGGGGTCATGGGATAGAAGGGGGAGGCGCCCGTCCCCAAACCGGACATGGACGACCCCTGTGTGGGGTCAGCGGTCACTGCTGTGGAATTCTGGGAGCTGTAGTCCAGACAGATGCCGCTGTCCTGAGACTCGTTCAGCTCGTCTGCTGCTTCACCTGAAACCAAACATCATCACAACATACGGGTCAGCTCCGCCCCCTGTGACCTCACAGAGGCCACGCCCACGTCATCAGTGATGTCATACCCGCGTCGCCCCGGCTCGGCTCGTCCTGCGTACTGAGCTCATCAGGTAGAAAACTGAGGTCCAGGTCGTCGCTTGGCCCCGCCCCCGCGGGGTTCTGTGCGGGGTGGGCGGGGCTTTGTAGGCCAAGCTCCTCCCCCAGAATGAAGCTGGAGTCCTGCAGAGGAACAGGGACGAGACGAGACCTGAACCCTGAAACCACATCAGACCTGCTGCCACAGCACAAACTAATTAATTAATTAATATTCATTAAATATTAATTTAATGCTCGTTCAGCTCATCACTGCAGCGTCACTGAGATTTAAACTAAATTATATCTGAATAGTTTGTTAAGACGCAGAGAAAAGAAATCAAATATTCACATGAACCAAAAATAAATAAAATAATCAACAAGCAAACAGAAAACAAGAAATGAAGTTTAAAAAGCTCCACAACAGTTGAGATTATTTTCACTCGTATTTTCTGTGTGTTTTATACGAGTTGACCAGTTTTTATTATTTATATCTGAAGCTCTTTGCTGCTGATCAGATGCTAAACTGTGTTTGATTGTTCTGGTTCTGTATAATAACGATAATGTTGAATACAAGGCTGCAACTAACCATCACTCTCATCATCAATCAGTTGTCTTCTTTATGAAACGTCAGTAAATATTGAAAAATGTCCGTTAGAATTTCCTGCAGTCTTTAAACGTCTCGTCTGATCAACAGTCATCAATACTCCAATATTAAGAAGCTACAAAAAGATCATTTTTAGATTTTTACTTTAGAAAAAAAAAGATTAAAACAATAATTTGTCAACAAAGTTGCAGTTGATTAATCGCCTGATTGATTGATTGATTAATTGGCTCTAGTTGAATCTGATTGAATGAATCTGTCGCTCTAATCTTCATCTGCAGACTGATGTATGTGTGACGGTTCATCCTCACTCAGAACGAGTTCATATTCTGCACTCAGATATTTTATAAAGTTAAAACGAGTTTCTGCATCAGATTTATTCTCCTGCAGGGACATAAAATTATGAATTTATTATAAGCAGCTACATTAATATAGAAAACAACCAATAACAAGTTAAAGTTTTAGTGCAGGTGGAGTTTAAACTCTTTGACTTCAGTGTTTCTAAAAGTTCACGTCTGAAGTCTAAATGTTGTTTTAAAGAGTGAAATGATCTAATCCAGTGTTCCTGTTTATTTATCTCTCATTTTATAACAAATATATGTCAAACAAATCATGAGTATTATTTTAAACCTCTTTTCAAGTGTTTGATGACTCATCCTGAACTCATGGATGTGATTTATATCGTATAAATATATATATATATATATATATATATATATATGGAGTCTCACTGGGAAACATGTTGCAGTGCAGAAGATAAAGATGCTCTAACGTCTGTTTCACTGAGACTTTAAAGCTTCTCCACAACACAGAATTAAATTCTGATGGTAAAATGTTGAATCTCACACTTTTTAAATCACGTATTGGACTAAAAGTAGTTAAATTTAATTATGTTGCAGTTAACCTGTAAAACACAGACTCCAGCTGTTGGACTTTAACTTCAGGACTCAGTGGAAACTCTTTACACATTTCATTGACATGTTAAAACCTCCAGAAAAGTTCAGTTTTAGAGAAACTTTGGTTTAATCAAACAACAGACTCTCATGTGTGACGTTTGATCCACATGATATTCAGCTCATTGATGTAAATCTCATGAACATTGTTTCAGATTTTCACCAGTTTGATAACACGAACTCCAACTTCCTCTGTACACGTGACGGCTTGTAAATAAAGTTTTTTTGGAGGGAGAGAGTCTGTACTCACATTTGCAATGGAGTCATCAAAGTAACGCTCCAACGCCGACTCGTCCATGAGGACAGAAACATGTGATCCAGGAGCTGCTTCCAGACTGAGCTGCTGCACAGCTGCATCCAATCACACCGACGCTCGTCAATCACTCCACTCACCCTGATCTTCATCCTGATCCTCATCCTCTCACCTGCAGCAGCAGCACGGCCAGAACCATGACACGCTTCTTCTTAGATAAATGTTCTAACAGCTCGTCTCTATAAGCGTTTTCCACATTATTTACCCACAAACCCCCCCATCAATTAAAGTGCAGGTTAATTGTCTCCCTGAATATTAATGTTGATTATTATTTTCATTGGATTCCAAACAACAGATTTGATTTAACTGGACAGTTTGAATGTCATTATCATTAGTTTCCATGTGAATATGAGTATTAAACAAATGCAACGTTAGAAATCTGACAGTCAAACTTTAATTAGGTCTGGTTATTGATCGCGAACAGCATCCAATCAGAAAGTAATTTGGTACCAAACAGGAAGCTTTTTTTATGAATTGTTCCAACAGAAAACAAGAGGAAGGATGTGGATCCATAGGTAAGATGTTTAATAGAAGACTGGCTGCATTTCTTCCTGTTCTGCACCATCTAGCTGATGTGATTGTTGTTTTATGATGTTTTCCAGTTGATTCAATAAGCAGCTGAGGAGGGTTGGCTTGTCCTCCTCCAAGAAAATTTGATGTTAATTGACTAAAAACTTTGCATTTTCACATAGTTTTGGACTATTATCATTACATTATTCATTTAAATTACTTCATCTTATCCACAAACAACATCAGTGTATAAAAGACAAACATCAAACTTCGTGATCCGACTGATGGAGATTCATACTGTTAATATTTGACTGTTCTGTCATCAGATTCTCTTAAAGACACTTCAGAGAGCTGCTGTCAGTCACATGTTTGTTCTTCTGGTTGGTTTCCTGTTGAAGCTGCTGACAAATTTCATCTTCACTCATCAACTTCATTCAGATTATTTTCAACATCTAAAGGAAACCGACGGTTTTCATCATGTTTATGTCAGCAGGTTGTTGTGATAACAGTAGAGATGGTTGTCATAGTGATGTGTTATGTTGATTTGTTGACCGCATTGGTGGAATGAACGAAACACCGGAAGAAATAACATGTCTGTTATTTTTCATTACTAGAGAATTGGGGGGGGGGTATATGCGGAGCGACCGCGGAGGCGGGGGGGGGGGCACCCCAGGGCCCACGCTCGGTAGGGGCATGGATGTATAAAGAGAACTGGACACAGGTCGGACGCGGGGCCCCGTTCATTCCTATGAAAGTTGCTCAGTGGCGCATGAAGCCAAAAAAACCCGACTTCCTGGTATGAAAGTACCCGGATCTTCCGCATTGTGCGGCCCATAGAGCATGCGCACTAGTGACTTTCGCTGGCCGAGCCGGCTACTTCCGGTTTAGCCCTCCGGCTAACTTGAATGGGGATAAAACAACTGAATCATGCGGCTCTTCGAGGCTTTTGAAATGTGATCGGACCGAACTGATTTAATTCTGATAGTGAGACGAGTCATTTCGCGGGTGTTGTGACGCTCAGAAAAATGTATCCGCTGATTTACAGACGTCTCTTTCACAATGTAAGTCTATAGGAAAAAGTCTTTTTTGGTCAGTGTGCATCACGTGACGTTGTCATTAAACGGTTTGAGCCTGGCGCTCTTCCTGTATCCAGTTCTCTTTATACATCCATGGTGCAGCAGGAACAGGAGAATTTAACTCTCTCAGCTTCTTCTATTCATCCTCTATGGTTGGTTCTTATCACTGTGGGTGTAATACCTCCTCCCACCACAGTGTGGGTTGCAATAGCAGAGTGGCGCTGTTCGTATTTCCGCTCGTTGACTCTGCGGGAAGTGAAGACCGCAGAAGCAGCGATTCAACGTTTATGACTAACTTCGCTGAAAACTTTATATATATATAAAATATGAGATGATGTTAATGTTCTAACTGAACTGTTGAGTTTACATTTAGACAAACATCAGATGCAGCTGGAATGAAGTTTAAATTTGAATTTGGCCCAAAATTGTCATCAAAAGGTCCACTTACCTTGTATCTCCAAAGCTTTCAGTCACATCTCATGGCCTTCCTCAGTGGATGGAGTGTCTCAGTTGTCATGGAGATGGTTTAAGTTTGAATGGTTCAATTTCAGTGAAAGTAATCAATAGTTGCAGCTTTAAAGACCTGCTGAACTTGTAGAACCTGGTTCTACATTGAGACACTAAGAAATGATCAATAATGAAAACGATCGATAGCTGCAGCTGTAGATCACATAAAAATATTGATCACATGACTTCAGATAAATCAACCAATCAATAAAGAGGTGAAACAAGAAGCTTCACAGTTTATTTGAGCTTTTTGTTCCTGGATGTGTGAAAGATCAGCTGATCAGAGTCTGAACCTTATTATTGATTATAAAAATCTATTATTAATCTGCTAAACTAACAAACACACATCTGAATAAATATGTTTAATAATGATTCTATAAGAGAAATATCTTTATATTTACTGATGAATTACATCAAAGTTACACAATATTTTAATCGTTATCTATTAATCTGCTGATTATTTTCTGGATCAATTGATTAGTTGTTTAGTTCAAAGAGACTAAAGAAACCAGAAAATATTCATATTTAACAAGCTGCAATCAGAGAATTTCTCTTCTTAAAAAAAGACTCAAAACGATGAATCAGTTATCAGAATATTGGTGATTAATTTAATAGTTGGCAACTAATTGATTAATTGGTGTTATTCTATGTTATATGTGTTATTGTGTGTTGTGGTCTCATGTGGGAAGAAACATTTTAATGGAGAACATAAAACATCTCGTTCAGAAGCTTTATAGAAGTTTTATAACTGAGATTCAAACACCGACTGCGTCGCATCACGTCCTGTTTGTTTACACTCAGAACATAAAATCAGACGGTTATTATCAGCCAGACTGTGAATGACTGCGACGCTCTTTAGTCCATTTTAAGATTCTTTTAATCACTTATGAAGCCCAAACAGAGCTGTTGAGCTCTGACATCACCGGACGCCTCCGACAGATCAGCTGAGTCTGTTGACTGTCTGAAATATCATCCGATAACTTCAAGGTTCCTCGATGTTTAAACTCTGTAACCTGCTTTATTAACAGCTGACTGAGTGAAGCTTGATGTCTGTTTGTGTCTGAATCAGTTTGACGCTGAAACAAAAGAAGAGTCAAGTCTTTTATTCTTTTAACCCAAACGAGAACCAATGAGAAAGCACTTTATTAAAGCAAAAAACAGAGAAAATCAACCAGACAGCCGGCAGACAGGAAACCAACAAACCTTAAAAAACAAAAATCTCTGAAGGTCAAAGGCCGTTATTTTTCTCCCCATATTCTTTTATTCTCGTCTCAACAGTTCAGTTTATTATATTGCATCATCGTCTCCTCTGTTCCCTTCAAAAAATAATAATTATAATAATAATAATAATAATAATGACAGCAGTCCTGTTACAGGTGATTATCAGTCAGCCGCTGATTGAAGCTCAACAGTTCACAATCACAGAATCCCTTGTTGTTGTTGTTGTTGTTGTTGTTTTTAAACAGATGGAGCTCATAAACTCTTTATGATTTATGTACAAATGTAAACACAAACAAGGTGCAGATAAAGGTCTTTTTTTTTTTTTGCTCCAAATGAAGATGGCGCTGCCTCCTCTCTGAAGCTCCGCCCCCCTCACCCACCTGACACATAAACAGTGTGAACAGCTGACGTCTGAGTCTGCTTCAGTAACAGTTTATGGATAAAACAACCGGCTGTGTTTTTGTTTAATTCAACAACTGAAACATCAAAGTTCTTCATCAAATTGACACAAAAAACAAACTGAAATCCATCGTTTGTATCAGCTGATAAACGGTTTCAGTTTAAAGTTTTAGATTCAAATACGACCTGAAACAGTTACAGATGTTTTTATCTCAGACTCAGACAGTCAGAGAAGAAGAAGAAGAAGAAGAGTCCTGGCCGGGACTCCTCCTCCTCCTCCTCCCTCCAGCTGCTCCTCTTCACTAACGAGACACCGATCTGTTAACGAGCTGAAGATAATTAATGACACAAAGTGACAGAAAGCTGAACAGTGGTTGAGCTGCAGGCTGTGAGGTGACGGAGTCTGAACAGCAGGAGGCGACAAACTCCAGATTCTCCTTCAAACAAACCAACAAACACGTTCAGATGAAAAAACATCTTCATCTTCTTCATCACTAAACACAGAAACAGGCCTGAAGGGGTTAATGCAGCTTCTTTAAACGCCACTAAAAGTGTTTTTAAGGAGAATCTGAACCGTGTTGCATCATGGGAGCAGCTGATCTTTCTGTCAGCATCAGTGACACACACACACACACACACACACACACACACACACACACACACACACACTCTCTCTCTCTCTCTCTCTCAGTCGTCCTCAGCTCTGTAGATCGGCACGTTAATGCTGTGGAACGCCGGCACCCAGCGGTTGTCATGGAGACCCACGTTGCAGCCGGGCGCGTCCCTGTGGGTGCCGTGGCAACACATCCAGTATCCGGGTCCGTAGGGCAGCGCCTGGCAGTACGGCTTGTGGTGCCAGCGGCACAGCGACACGTCGCCGCGGCCGTAGCGCTTCTTGCACTGCTTGCAGGGGTCGTCGCGGTAACGGGGGTCAGACACCCAGAGCGAGTCGGCGGGCCGCACGCCGTACGTGTCGATGATGAACTGGAAGTAGTGGCAGCTGCACTTGAGCGCGGCGAGGCTCTGCGTGTTCAGCAGCAGCAGGATCTTCAGCAGCAGGTGATGCGGCAGCAGCGACAGGTACGGCTGCGGCTCCAGCAGCTGCTGCAGACGCTGACGCATCTCCAGGAAGTCCTGCGACACCGACGCACGCCGCGCCACAGGCACCACGGCAACCTCCTCCTCCTGAGCTCTACTCTTCTCTGATTGGCTGCCAGAGACAGGAGGGCGGTGGGGCCGTGAGGGGTCGGCCTCCGGGTCAAAGGTCGTTCTGTGGTGTGGGGGGCGGGGCTTAGAGTCTGTGGGTGTATGAGGTGAGGAGGGAGGGGTGGAGTCTGTGTGGGGGCGTGTCTGCAGCTCCGAGGCCGCAGGAGGCGGAGACAAAAACAACAAGCCTGGCAGAGGCTCCGCCCCCTCAGACTGCAGGGGCGTGGCCTGAGTCTCTGAAGCACTGCTCCCGCCCCCCCGAGCCACGACCGCCACGTCGCCTGAGGGGGGCGTGGCTACGTCAGGGAGGGGCGGGGTCAGAGCTGAAGTTCTGGGTGTTTCTGAGCAGCTGATTGGCTCTCTCTGAGCTCCTGACAGTGATGACGATGGTGATGATGTCAGTGATGATGATGGTGATGCGGGCTGGCAGGGGGCGGAGCACTGGTCCGTGGCGGCGAGCAGGACGCGTCCCACCATCCTCCTCAGACTGTTGCTCCTCGACAGATCTCCCTCCACTCGCGTCCGCAGACACTCGGACTCCAGCTTGGCCACCATGTCCGACACCCTGACGCTCTCTGGCTCCTCCCCCCTGACCTCTGACCCCTCCCTGACCTCAGGGGGCGGGGCTCTGGACAGCATGATGGTGGTGGAGCTCCTCTGGAGAGCGAGCACAGGTTTGGAGTCACGTTGCTGCTGCTTGCTCGCTCTCTGCTCCAGGAACGCCACCATGTCCACCACCGACACCTTCGTGTCCTCCGCCTCCTCCGACACCGCCTCGACCCCTCCCTGCTCGCCGCTCGCCCGCTGCGTCGAGTCCGAGCGGTGCGGCGACAATTTGTGGGCGTGTTCAGGAGGGTCTGGGAGCTGGTTCCTCTGGTCCTGCTGGAGGTTCTGGTTGCTCCCAGACCTCCTGCGCCGCTTGGCGTTGGAGGTTTCCTCCCAGCTTCCCTTCGCCTTCACCGCCCTCGACAACCCCGCCATGGGGGCGTGGCTTGTACACACCGGCGACGTGCGATCCCAGCTGCCGGAGCTGCTGGTTGAGGTGCGTTCACTACCTCCTGAAGCATCCGTCCGTCCCGCTTCTGAGGTGAAGATGGCGATCTTCTCGCGGACGTGTCCAGGCTTGATGGCGGCCCAGATGTCCAGCGGCGCGTCACCGTCCTCTGCAGCTGTCTGGTACAAACTGAGCGTGTCATTCTCGCAGTCCGGTGGCGAGGGGAGGAGCTGCAGGGCGCCGCTGGGTGACGTCTTTAGCCGGAGCGAAGTGACCACACTGCTGCTGCTGCTGCTGATGTTGTTGTTGTTGTTGCTGTTGGTGGTGGCGTTGCTGCGGCGCAGCGTGTTGGTCGAGATGACGCTGAGTGGGAGGCGGCTGCTACTGATGTTGCCATGGTTACTGCCGCAGGTCCTCAGCAGCGCCCCCTGCTGGCTCATGAACACGCCGCTCCGCTGGGACGACGTCTGAACACCGGCCGGATCCAAACGCAGCTCTGAACGCACGAGCTTCGGATACGACTTCAGATGCATGATGGTCCTGAGAGACGGAGAGAGAAAAACAAAAATTAATAAAGACGAAATGTCGTCTCTGCTGTCAGATTTAACACTTCCTGTTCTGTCAACAGGATCAGAAAAAAGCCCAGAAACAGTTTTGAGATATAACAAGATATCAGATATTATTATTATTGATTATATTGATACGTAATGCAACCATGGAGTACAGACGCAGCCGCCGCTATTTCACTGTGTTTTCAATTTATTTAAAGTTAAATGCAACGTTCTGTTTGTTCATTCATCTCGTTTAGTGTTTGGTTGTGATAAAAGATCCTCTTAGTTTTTCCAGTAAGTAGTTTTTCTTTTAATGGCTTGTTTTTTTTGCTAGCGAAAATTAGCATTAGCATCACACAGTTAACCACTGACCGTAAATGCATCATGCTAACCAAGGTAGCAGCTAGCGTTAGAGTCAGCTCCACCCTCTCGTCCATATATGGTCACTTCTGGCTCCAAAAATCCAAGATGGCGACGGTCAAAATGCTAAACTCAAGGCTTCAAAACAGCCGTCACCATGACAACGTCCGTATTGTTTTACATTCGATGTCGTTACTATTACATCATCATTACTTCAGTAGAATAATGATGAACAGGCGTCTATGAAGCATCTGTGTGGTTTAAGTTGTGATTATATATTATGATGTTGCTCCCAAAGACAAACTGGAAACTTAAGTTTTGTGTTTTATGTGTTTGAAAATCTCTGAACAGGCACCGCAAACTACTTCAGGCTATAAATGCTGTAGTTCATGTTATATACTACACACACACACACACACACACACTAACTGATGTTACAGCGTGTCAGTGACGTGTCAAACACACTGAGATCAACACTCAGTTAAAATGAGTCAGTTCAGACCTTTCAAGGACAGATTTGCTGCCCGAACACAAACACACCTCTGAACATCACTGCCAGTTTATCACGTGACACACACACACACACACACACACACACACACACGATCAGCTGCAGGATGAAGAAGGCCTTATAAGCACAGACAGACTCAGACTGAGTCAGAGGGAGGAGAAACTATCTGTGATGTTTTTCTCTTCTGTTCTTCTGTTTTCATGGGTCTTAATTGTCACATGTGAGCTGCTGTTGAGACTCTTTCTGTGATCTTCGTCTCCATGGAGACGGGACTGACACTAATCCGCCTACATTAGTAAAAGCATCTGTTTGTTTCCCTTTTCTTCTTCAGACTAAAAACAACCTTTCTCCCTGAAAACGGAGCTTTTCCAAAACGGCCTCCAGAATGTGTAAACACCCGCTTGGCGTTGTAGTGTGTACAGGGAAACGCTTTAGAAACGCTGTAGAAAAGTTGCAGAAACGCTGTAGAAACACTGTAGAAACGGCGTAGAAACGCAGCAGAAATGCCGTAGAAACGCTGTAGAAACGCCGTAGAAACGCAGCAGAAATGCCGTAGAAACGCCGTAGAAACGCTGTAGAAACGCCGTAGAAACGCAGCAGAAACGCTGTAGAAACGCAGCAGAAACGCAGCAGAAACGCAGCAGAAACGCTGTAGAAACGCTGTAGAAACACTGTAGAAACGCTGTAGAAACGCAGCAGAAACGCTGCAGAAACGCTGTAGAAACGCTGTAGAAACGCTGTAGAAAAGTTGCAGAAACGCTGTAGAAACGCTGTAGAAACGCTGTAGAAAAGTTGCAGAAACGCTGTAGAAAAGTTGCAGAAACGCTGTAGAAACGCTGCAGAAACGCTGTAGAAACGCTGTAGAAACGCTGTCGTATCACTGACAGAACAGACGGTGGCAGTAGCGAGTGTTGTTCTCTTTATTGCTCAGAGTTAAACGTATCTATCGACAACCTTTCTCTGCTCAGACTGTTGGAATCTGCTGCAATAAACTAAATGTCAGGAAACAGGAAACAGTTTCTTCTTCACTGGTTTTCTGTGGCTGACCTTGACGGAGCTGAAACTCCTGCTGTAGACGCAGTTTCATCCTGGAGACGCTGTGGATGTTTCAACCACTCTTATGAATATATTTTAACAGCATGTTGAAAACCTTGTGAAGAACCTGAGACGGTTGTTGTTTGTCTCTTGTGGACGTGCTAACATGTTAGCCCGCGGCTGCTCTATGACCTGATGATGCGTCAGCGGTCGAGTGTTTCCGCCCCTGAAGGTCTGAAAACATCACTTCATGCTGCTGCTGATCTCCAGTCTGCTGCATTCTTTGTTTTCCTTTGACCACATGTACAGACATGTGCAGGAACACACGCTAACTACAGGATGACATCATCAACAACTGTGCAGAGCAACACACACACACACACACACACACACACACACACACACACACACACACACACACACACACACACACACACACACACACACACACACACACACACAGCATGACCTCAGCTGTCTGGACTGGTTCCCACTAACACGCCCAGCATGAACAGACCTGACTTACATTTGTTCAGCTCATAAAGTCAAACTCTTCTGCACAGATGTGATGCAGCTCCGTTCCTCTCTCTCTCTCTCTCTCTCTCTCTCTCTCTCTTAGTATTGATCAGATTTACTCTGATTACTATATTGATTAATCTGTCCATTATGTTCATTGATTAGTTGTTTGCTCCAGAAAATGTCAGGAAATGGTGAAAAGTGCTTCAGTGTTTCCTAAAGACGACGTTTACCGTCAGAGAGACGAAAGAAACGGTGAGCTGCACTGATGAATGAACTAATCAGTGCAGCTCTGTGACTGGCGCTGTGACCTCTGACCTCTGACCTCCGTCAGTGTTTTCTATCACTCTGCTCTGACTCCAGCTTGTGTAATAAAGCTAATCGTTTCCACATTTATCTGCTCTATGAAAGACGTTCTACAGTTTCACAGTAACGCAGCAGGTTTCACGTATCAACTTCAGATTTCGGGGCGAATGGCTTCATCCTGTTACATCATCAGTGATGTCATCCTATTACATCATCAGTGATGTCATCCTGTAACTACAAACAGCCTGTTCACTTTTAAACATCTGAAAGAGTCACATGTGAACTGAACATCAGAGCTGCAGCGATTAGTCGGTTAATCGATTAATCGCCAACTATTTTGATTATCGATCAATCGTTTTGAATTTTTTTTTTTTAAGAAATAAAGTGTAATTTCTCTGGTTGCAGCTTGTTAAATGTGAATCTTTTCTGGTTTCTTTCGTCTGTGTGACAGTAAACTAACGAGACATTTGATGACGTCGTCTTTAGGAAACACTGATGGCTCAATCAACTAATTGATTAATTGAGAAAAGAATCAACAGATTCATTGATAATGACCATCAGTTGCAGGTCTACTAGACGTTATACAGACGGGGACGCATAAAGGGTCAGTACAGTCTTGGACCTCCTCCTTGTTATTGATCCTACAGATTGATTGAACTCTTCATCGTTCTTCAAAGATCTTCTTCCTCATGTGATGATGATGATGATGATGGTGGGTTGAGATCTGGTGACTGTGAAGGTCGTAACATGTGATTCATCCTGGAAGAGACCGAGCTATGTCCAGCACTCACACCTGGACCAGACCCCCTCACTGTAGAGGTCTAGCACTCACACCTGGACCAGACCCTCTCACTGTAAGGGTCCAGCACTCAGCCCTGGACCAGACCCCCTCACTGTAGAGGTCCAGCACTCAGCCCTGGACCAGACCCTCTCACTGTAGGGGTCCAGCACTCACACCTGGACCAGACCCCCTCACTGTAGAGGTCCAGCACTCAGCCCTGGACCAGACCCTCTCACTGTAGGGGTCCAGCACTCACACCTGGACCAGACCCTCTCACTGTAGGGGTCCAGCACTCAGCCCTGGACCAGACCCCCTCACTGTAGGGGTCCAGCACTCACAGCTGGACCAGACCTCTCACTGTAGGGGTCCAGCACTCAGCCCTGGACCAGACCCTCTCACTGTAGGGGTCCAGCACTCACACCTGGACCAGACCCCCTCACTGTAGAGGTCCAGCACTCAGCCCTGGACCAGACCCTCTCACTGTAGGGGTCCAGCACTCACACCTGGACCAGACCCCCTCACTGTAGGGCTCTAGCACTCACACCTGGACCAGACCCTCTCACTGTAGGGGTCCAGCACTCACACCTGGACCAGACCCTCTCACTGTAGGGGTCCAGCACTCACACCTGGACCAGACCCCCTCACTGTAGGGCTCTAGCACTCACACCTGGACCAGACCCCCTCACTGTAGAGGTCCAGCACTCACACCTGGACCAGACCCTCTCACTGTAGGGTTCTAGCACTCACACTTGGACCAGACCCCCTCACTGTAGGGGTCCAGTACTCAGACCTAGACCAGACCCCCTCACTGTAGGGGTCCAGCACTCACACCTGGACCAGACCCCCTCACTGAAGGGGTCCAGCACTCAGACCTGGACCAGACCCCCTCACTGTAGGGGTCCAGCACTCACACCTGGACCAGACCCTCTCACTGTAGGGGTCCAGTACTCAGACCTGGACCAGACCCTCTCACTGTAGGGGTCCAGCACTCACACCTGGACCAGACCCCCTCGCTGTAGGGGTCCAGCACTCACACCTGGACCAGACCCCCTCGCTGTAGGGGTCCAGCACTCACACCTGGACCAGACCCCCTCACGGTAGGGGTCCAGCACTTACACCTGGACCAGGTTTTACTTTAATGTGTCACCTGTCTGCTCACTATTTTCATATCAATTAGTTTCTGTTTTTCTTCTCAGTGTGACTTCTCCTTGTAAACTGAATATTGAGGTTCTGGCCTGTCGACTGATTGATTGATTGATTGATTGATTGATTGATTGATTGATTGATTGATTGATTGAGAGAACGGGTTGGTTGCAGCTCCATCCTCGTATGTTGTACGCCTGTACCGCGGCCTGTTTAGGACATCTCACACTTTATCAGACTCAGCTGCTCAAGTAGTTTTCTCTCCTGATGTCATCAAACCTGGATGCAGACTGGCCTGTGATTGGGCAGCTGTGTGCAGAGGAGGCGGGGCTTACCTCCAGACTGCGTGTTGATTGGCTGGTGGTGGTCCTGGTTTGAGTGACAGCCCCTCTGATCCTTCAGCTTCACATTTCTCACACGTTCACTGTGACTCCTCCCCCGACAGGAAACACAACCCGACGCCGCCTCTCGTTTGACTCCGCCCCCTCAAGATGCACTCACACACTGCAGGAAAAAACACACACACACACACACATTATTAATGAATACACACACACACACACACACACACATTATTAATGAATACACACACACACACACACACATTATTAATGAATACACACACACACACACACATTATTAATGAATACACACACACCTTCACAAATACTGAACGGTTTTAAACTGGTTGGAAAACCTAGGAAAACGCTCGCAAACGACCACAAAAACGTCTCAACTACCACAAACCAATAAAAAGGCAGCACTGTTGCATGCTGGGATGTGTTCTAACAGGTTGAGTTACCTGGATACCTTCACTACCTGAACCTGGAAACCTCTAACATCTGGACCAGATGTTTACAGCAGTGAAGAAGCTGATGTGTTCAAGGACGCTGAGATTTTTGACGATCGCCTGCTGAACAACAAATGTTTTCAGGAATAAACAAGTAAACTGACGCGATACTCGAGTCTCATACACGAAAACATGCGAGTCACAGAGCCGTTATATCAGTTTAGTGCAGGGCGGCAGCTCTGCAGGTGCGCTTGATTTGACTGCATTAACCGGGTGGAGACATGAATGATATTTCTTCTAGGAGGCTGTACTGAAGAACAAAATATGTATGTATATATATATATATATATATATATATATATATATATATATATATATATATATATATATATATATATATATATATATATATATATATATATATA
>NC_089532.1:577500-620000 GCF_963924715.1 Thunnus thynnus
ATAATGATGTCAGCGGGCCACAGGCTCAGTCATCACTGTGTTACCTCTTTCAACGAGAGAGACTTAAACATTTATTTGAAATTGCGTCTTTGAACTGTGGTCGCGGCTCGGTGACGGTTTGTCGTCTGGTCACTTATTGAAATGATCAGTTTTAAGGTCAGTCAGTCACCAGATGTTCCAACAGCTGCAGCTTCATGTTGAAGGAACTTAGAAAAGGTTTAATTAGGACTTTAGATGATGAGAAATCTACATGACAGGAAATTAATAACTTTTGCTAAACTTAAAGCTGCAGATATGATAATAAAGAAAATAAAGACTCCAGGATGAAAGAGGGACGGATGATCTCCAGGAAGCAGCTGCAGATAATAGTTCTGAGGTTATAACTGTATAACATAAAACATCTTCCCTCCTTCTTTTCTCTGGTTTATTACTGTTTTAGACAGATGAACTTATTTATTCTACGTTACTGTGTTAACTTTTACTCCTCTCTCGTCAGATGTCTGTGTTGAAGGTCAAATATGCTGTTTCTGTTTGTCAGAAAAATGAATAACAGTTCAAGTAAAAAGACAGACATTTATTGAAATGAAAATCTTTGAGATTATAACTTAAGTAGTTATTAAATGATCAATGACACAGTTATAATAACTGATGAGTCACAGAGTGATTCATCCAGTAAGAGAACAAACATCTGCTGATGACTTCAAACTGTTGACAATTCATCAACATTTTATAGAAAAAACAATCAGCAGATGAATCAATGACAAATGAATTAATCATTAAATGCAGCCTTGTCCTGCACTGTGTAGATGTTAATAGATTTTATATTTTAATTAACTGTATATACAGTTTATATCCTTTTAATACACACAGTTTAGATGTATATTTGTATGTATGTTAGTTCACCTCTACTACACAGAACCTTTATTATTCAATGACTGTCCTTCTCTTTCTTACACTGTTGATGTTTATTGTTTAATGTTGATGTTTGTTGCTTTTTCTGTTGACATCTGGAACACAGTGACTTCCTTCTTCCTGCTGCTCGGTGAATAAATCTGATTCTGAAACATGTTCTTGTCTCAGATCTCGTTACTGTTGGAGCTACTTTCAACCACTTTAAACAAATCTGTTTCCAGTTTTTGGACTTTTTCTCTAATCTTTGATTTTTGCTGAAATATTGGATCATTTGAACATTTATTGAAATGAAAGCATGTGAGAAGTTTAGAGGGAAAAATCACTATTTGGTGGAGCTGTTAACAACTCATAGACATGTGAAATGTGACCCCGACTACACACTGCTCTTTGTAAGACGTCAAAAGCCAAAAAGGTTGGAAACCACTGGTTTCATCTTTAACAATGTGTTGTATTTTAAAAGCTTGTTATATTATCCATTGTGTCAAATCTTCATCTGAAAAGTAACTAAAGCTGTTAAATAAATGTAGTGGAGTAGAAAGTACAATATTTCCCTCTGAAATGTAGAAAGTAGCATCACATGGAAATACTCAAGTAAAGTACAAGTACCTCAAAACTGTACTTCAGCACAGTAAATGAGTAAAAGTACTTAGTTACTTTCCTCCGCTGACAGCTGCTGTAAACTTGTCTGCGGCCTCTTCATCACAGCTAAGTTAGTTAGCATTTAGCTGGAATAAACACTCCGCACTTGTTCCCACGTGACGCCAGAGTTCATAGATGTTAATGACACAGACGGTTAACAGACTGTTCAGCAGAAAACAAGCCGTCAGAAACCGGAACAGACCTCAAACACAAGTACACAAACTTTGCTAGCCAATAGCTAACTAGCATGCTAGATGCTGCGGCCGTCTGAGTCCATGATACACCTGGCTAACTGACTAGCCTCTAGAGCTAACTGGAGCTTTAGCAAACAGACCTGGGAGGGAGACAAACAGCGCGACGACATTTAAACGAGCAAGAAGTTTTTTTTTAAATAAAGCTGTCTGTGTTTAACTCGGTTTATTTTAACATAAAGACAGTTTTAGCTTCAGGTGGTAACAGCAGCTAACGGCCAGCTAACAGCAGCAGAGGCCGGGACTCGGACTGACCTGCTGGGGGAAATCGCTCCGTCTGTTCGCGGAAGGAAAAGCTGCTGGCAGCCACAAAAACAACAAAAATCTTCTTCACGGTTCGTCCTGTAGCTCTTCAACTCTCTGGCTGTCTGTTCCTGCAGCTATCACTGCATAAAATCTTGTTTTAAAACGTTAAATCGCGGTGTAAGCGGAGCTCCGTCGTTGCTGAACCTGTCCACTGCTTCGAGTTACTGACTAACTTACCCGATCGAGCAGCGACGTACAGCTGGAGCAGCTGCGTCATGACGTACAGCTGGAGCAGTTGCGTCATGACGTACATGATCGAGATTCACTCGACTCACTTTATTGCCATGTGTGGTTCAATCAGTCAGGCTGAACAAATAAATTAATTAACACATTTACAATAATTCAAACTTAGATTGAATTTTAAAAAAAAATGTTATACATTAATCACCAATACACTATATGTTTATTTTCTATTTTACATCTTACATCATTTTATTTTAATTACTACTTGATGTGTAATATTTCATATGTAAATGCACTTTATTTTATTGTTTATATTTTGTTCATTTTATTTCTAGCCAGGATTTTAGAAACACTGAGTTTATCTGAAGTGACATTTTTAGAAGTTTTTAAACACGAGCCCTGGTTTGTTTAAACAGTCTGACAGTGTTCTTGGTTCACAGCAGCAGAGAGCGAGAGAGACGTCGTCTGGATCAATAATTCATCTGTGAGCCGACTTCAGTTTCAACAACAACAACAACAGTAAGAAAACCTGCTGCAGGTTTTCCATCATGAAAAATACATCAGAGGAGTCCTCCCAGAACCCCCCGGGGTCAAAGGTCACAGCCAAGACTGTCAGGATACAATCAGAGGAGGTTTATTGGTCAGAGTGATCTGTCTGTCTGATACACTGATTCTTTCAGGGAGGATCTTTCAACAATAATACCATGAATAGTTTTTATTGATCAGTTAACTTGATCCAAAGTTGAGTAAACCGCAGAAAGTAAATCAATATCTGAGCAGCTTTGAAACAGTGTTTCAGGTTCTCGGCAGGTCGGTTGTTCCTGCATCTTGGAGAAGTTGCCACAGTTCTTCTTCTGCTGCTTCTGTCTCTTCATGTTAATCCCAGACTGACTCCATGATGAGACCATCTGTTGCAGGACTCCTTGTTCTTCTTGTTGATGAAGATAGATCTTTATGACTCTGGCTGGATGTTTGTTGTCCTGCTGCAGATGATCAGACGCCTCCTGATGCTGCTGCATTAAGGAGAAGAATCTAAAGTCACCGTCCTCTTCCTCTTTCCTCCTCAGTCAGGCTGCTTCACAAACACTCAGAGAGGATCCCCACCTTCCAGTATAACAGGAGGTGTTTCAGTGTCGCCCTCTGGTGGCTGAGAGGAGTTTAACACATTAACAGAATCAGGATCAGCACTGACAGTAAAACACCCACATTAAAAACACTGTAGAAACACCAACTTATATAGTTTGACATGAGTAACAATGACAAGTTGTTAGGCCTTAGAAACAGAAAGTATCAGCATTTAAACAGTCAGTCATCAAATGAACATTAAAGCTGTTTTTCTTGCTGTAATCATTCCTCCTGTTCATACTGACCATTAGAAGATCCCTTCATAATGACCTTATAATGGAAGTGATGGATTTAAAAGTTTATCTGAAGCTAATATGAAGCTTCAGCGTCCAAATGAGTCAAATCAAGTAGATATCTTTCAACGTTACAGTCTTTTTAGTGCCAAAGTTCCTCTTTTTGTTACTATACTTCCACCTGCAGCTCAACAGGGAAACACTGTCCGAGGAAACACAAAGAGGGAATTTGATGCTAAAAAGACTGTAAATGTGTCAGATATCCACTTGATATGACTAACTCAGACTGCTGAAGCTGAATAGAAGCTTCACACAGACTTTTAAATGCATTTTTGAACTAAATGAAGAATGGTTTCTGTCCTCCATCTGGAAAATAACATGTTTATCTTTGTCAGATGAGGATGGAGCTGCAACCAACTGATTTTCTCAATTAATCGTTTAGTCTAAAAACAGATCACATTCTCAATTTCCCCAATCGACAGGCCAGAACGTATTTTCATTCTCATTTAATCTGTCAATTCTTTTCTCAATTAATCAGTTAGTTGTTTGGTCCAAGACGACGTCCTCAAATGTCTTGTTTTTGTCCACAACACAAAGATCTTCAGTTTACTGTCAGAGAGACTAAAGAAACCAGAAAATATTCACATTTAACAAGCTGCAATCAGAGAATTTGGACTTTTTTTTCCTTAACAAATGAATCAAGTCATTGCAGCTCTAATGTTCAGTTCACATGTGCCTCTTTCAAATGTTTAAAAGTCTGAACAGGCTGAAAGCTTGAAGATGTTTGTAGTTACAGGATGACATCACTGATGATGTAACAGGATGACATCACTGATCTGATGATGTAACAGGATGAGAAGCAGGTCATTACTGATTCTCCCTCCATGAGTCCCAAAATCAAAATCTTTACTACACACCTGTCCACCAGGTGTCACATTACACAAGACTGAAAGATGATGTTTCATTAACAGAGTTTTAAACCAAACTTTATTGGTCAGTTGCTGTCAAACATCACATCAACATCACACACAAACACTAAACCTGTCACACTGTCACTATGACATCATGCAGCTGCTGTGATGTCACGTCGCCCCGGTGACCTCAGACAGCGTCTCCAGCAGCTGGAAGTAGTTGTACTTGATGTCGTACTCCATGTCGTACCAGAAATTCACTGCAGCAACAAACAAACATACAGAAAACGTTGATATTTATTAAAACACAACAGCTGACTGAACACACTCAACTTTTAAAATTAATATTTTTATTTCTGAGTTTGTGAAAACAAAAACTGAACATCAGGTTTTTGAAATGACCTGCTGCACATTTCACAAATATGTATTCAGGTGTTTCAAAATATGATTACAGCTTATGATTATGATTATTATTATCAATATTATTATTATTATTTGCTTTTTGTCTTCTTCTGTGGATGAAATGACTCATCCCGGTTTAGTGCTGCCCTCTGCTGTCACCTGACATCTAGGCAGAACTGCATGTAGTGGGTCAGGTGTAGTTCAGGTGTTGTTCAGGTGTTGTTCAGGTGTTGTTAAGTGTAGTTCAGGTGTTGTTCAGGTGTAGTTCAGGTGTGGTTCAGGTGTTGTTTAGGTGTTGTTCAGTGTAGTTCAGGTGTTGTTCAGGTGTAGTTTAGGTGTAGTTTAGGTGTAGTTCAGGTGAGGTTCAGGTGTTGTTTAAGTGTAGTTTAGGTGTAGTTTAGGTGTAGTTCAGGTGAGGTTCAGGTGTTGTTTAAGTGTAGTTCGGGTGTAGTTAAGGTGTGGTTCAGGTGTAGTTCAGGTGTTGTTCAGGTGTAGTTCAAGTGTGGTTCAGGTGTGGTTCAGGTGTAGTTCAGGTGTGGTTCAGGTGTTGTTTCAGTGTAGTTCAGGTGTTCAGCTGTAGTTCAGGTGTAGTTGAGGTGTGGTTCAGGTGTAGTTCAGGTGTGGTTCAGGTGTGGTTCAGGTGTGGTTCAGGTGTGGTTCAGGTGTAGTTCAGGTGCAGTTGAGGTGTAGTTCAGGTGTAGTTCAGGTGTGGTTCAGGTGTGGTTCAGGTGTAGTTCAGGTGTAGTTCAGGTGTGGTTCAGGTGCAGTTAAGGTGTGGTTCAGGTGTAGTTCATGTGTGGTTCAGGTGTAGTTCAGGTGTAGTTCAGGTGTGGTTCAGGTGCAGTTAAGGTGCGGTTCAGGTGTAGTTCAGGTGTAGTTTAGGTGTGGGTACCTGGTACAGCTGCAGTGTTTTTACCTGCAATGCAGCCGTGCGACTGCTGCACGTGGTGGAACCACAGTGATGGCAGGAACAGCATCTCTCCGGCCTTCACGCTGCAGTGGACCGGTCGAGCTCGCCGGTACGACGGGTACCGCTGCAGGTCCGGGTCCAGAGGGTCCAGAGGGATCCAGGGGACCTGAGGGGGGGAGGGGGTTCAGGGAGGGTGAACTGGAGTGTTTTAAACAAAGCAGAGAGCGCTGAGATTAACAGACACCTGAACGCACCTTCTCAGAGTCGCTCTGATCCACGACCTCGAACTCACCGTCGTCCTGCTGACGGTAAACAGCCGGCTGATACACACCTGAGACAGAGTGTTACCATGGTTACTGTAGAGATTGCAGAGTGGTTACTATGGTCACTGCAGTGGATGGAGGGTGGTTGCTATGGTTACCGTAGGGGATGAAAGGTCGGTCTGTGGGCGGCAGCAGGATGAAGTTTTTCTCTCCAGAAATCACACAGTAAAGATTCTCATAGTGATCTTTGTGCACTGAAACACAAAACATACAACATAAAATGTTCATATTAAACACACTGGATATACATATTAAACATAATGTTTCTACATATTAAACATAATGTTTCTCCATATTAAACATATTGTTTCTACATAGTAAACAGAATATCTGACTGATGTGATGTGTTGTCAGATCTTACTGGATGTGACGGCTCTCGCCTCTCCGAGCCAAAAGTTTACTGCATCTGGTAACTTTCCTAAAAGAAGAATAACAGATCAGATATGATCATAAAGAGAAAACAATAGTTTCTTAAACATGAATCAGTTGATGGTGAACAGAATCCAACACATTTAGTGTGATTACTGAAAAGAGTGAAACTGAGCTGGAAAAGCCGACTGCTGTCAGTTGGACAAAACAAGACTTTTGAAGATGTTAAGTTGCACTTTAGGGAATCATGACGTGCAGTTTTCTCTACTTTCTCATTTTTGACAAGAAAATAATCTGCAGGTTAAATGACATTGAAAACAATTGTTGTAAAAAGACAGATAACAAGACTATTAGTCAAAAGGAACCGGAGAGTGTACAGCTGATTATTAATAACATTAAAGCAGCACTGTGAGACAATCTGAGATGTTTCTTCTGCAGCGTAAAGACATGATGAACGACCAGGAAGACCTTCAACCCCAGCTGGGATACGACTATTTCCTGCCTCAGATCCACGCAGAGGTTTTTATTAAATGATGTATTTTATCTGATTACGATGTAAGAATCATGTTCAAGTTTTCCATGGGTCAGGTGATAAACATATGAACTATCCAGGAAGTAGCCTGAGCCTGTCTGTATTCTCTGTAGCGTTGGACAGAAGTCATGAAAGCAGCTCGATGTGTCTTTCACATCAGACCAGAACAGTTTCACAGCTTTAGTGAAGCTGCAACAGTTTGTGTTTCTGACTGACTGAGGAGACAGTCAGAGAAGATTTATGGAGGACTGTTTGACAAGAGCTCATATTTCTCTTCATATTTACATATTTTATATATTTTATATTTGTGGGACTGCCTGTATTCCAACATCCTGACTGCAGAATGAAGAAAACATCTGGAGCAGGTTTTTGTTTTTGGTCTTTACTTGAAAATACTCTACGCGTCTATACTAATGCTGTTCTATAAAGCAGTATAGATATAAAAGTCAATTAATTCATCTACTTAATAAATAACTGTCGGCCATTTTTTCCCTGCTGGTATTAAAGAGTCTGAACCTGCAGAAACTGAACGTATGGATTTTGGCATCTTTGCTCCAAGACAGATGTGATAATGAAGTGATTAATGGTTTCAGTTCTACATGTATCAGCGACCCCGTTGACCCCACTGTGACCCGCCTCCGGTCTGAGCGTGCTCAGTGTGAACTCACCGAGCGCCGCGCTCATCCAGGGAACATGCGGCTCCACATCGTCCGTCAGCTCCGGCAGCTCATCCAGCAGGTTGGAGCACTGCTTCTGCACGTAGAACACGCCGCGCTTCTCCACCTGACGGGACTCCACATGATGATCAGCTCAGGAAACTTTACACACTCACACAGCTTTGAAATATAAAAGTATCTCACACATGCTGTAAAAATAAATACAATCTGAAGATTTAAAAATATAAAAATCCTTTGGTTTGTGTGTAGAATCAGTTGTTACAGTGGTGTCCTTCAGTCCAGCAGCTTCTTCTTCTTCATGTGTTTTATCTTCTACGTGTATCTGACAGCTGCTGTAGAAACTCTGCAGATTTACACTCACAGCTCCGTATCAAACCGTCACGTTTAACTTCCTGACTGAAGCACCGGGAATCATCAAACAGATTGATCATCTTATTGATCGCAAAGTTCTGATTTTGATCACAATATCTCCAGTTTCAGTTTCAGTCTGTGTTTTTTTCAGAAGTTCTAATGTTCAGACTTTAACAACTGTGACGTCTTTATAATCAATATTTTTCATATATATTTATACGAGTGATGCGTCTCACATTACACACTGTCATCTCATATATTAGTATTATTAAAATATTGATTACAGCTGCTTGAAGAACAGAATTTTTCTGTTGTTGTAGTTTTACTTGACTAAAAGATTCCAGCGTTTCCTCCATCAGTGACTCATGGATCTAAATGTTTTGATACATATAAAAACAATCTGCTCTGAATAATAATTTATGTCTGAAACGTTTTTTTTTAAATGCTCCCTCATTAAAAGTGCAGAATCTGTGAATCTGTAAAAAGTTTTCCTGCTGGACACCAGATGTTCCTCCTTCACTGTAAAGTTCATCTCAGTGTTTGTGTGTAAGTCGCATATTGAACCACGATTGGCTCCAAACTAGCTGTGATGTCACACATCCTGCTGCTGACTGAGCTCAGAGAAACTTTCCTCCTTCAGCAGATGATGTGAAAACAAACACAGAGAAGCTCAAACATCCAGCTGAAGGCAGAAGAAGAGAAACCTGTTTGTGATTGGAGGAGGATCACATGTCCGGCCTCTCGCTCACCTTTCCTTCTATGACGTCGAGCACCGAGGAGAAACTCATCTGCCGCTCCTCCGGCATCACGAAGCGATCTCCGTTCACGGCGTCAGCGTAGCCGTTAGGAGTCACTGCCACGCTGATGACCTTTGACCCCACCTTCTCCCTGGAGAGACAGAGGAGAACAGGAAACCGATGACATCACCACAGAAGAAGATCGGATCAGTGCAGGTGATGGTGGGCGGGGTTTCCTGACCTCAGGTACGCCGGCGTCCACCTGGTCAGAGCCGGCCAATGGTTGAAGGCGTTGCGGATGATACAAGGTTTGTTTGGACCAATCCAGTCGCGGTAGAACTGCAGCGGGTCAGGTGGCTCCTCCAGGTAAGGCACTGATTGGTTCAGATACAGATCTGAAAGGTAATCAATGATCAATTAGTGATCAGGAGCAGCAGGATACTTTATTAACGAGTTTAAATAGATCAGTTACAGAATCAGACTGATGTTAGATCAACATAAGTCAACATGACAGCTGTAGAAATTAATCAATTAATTGATCAGTTATCAATTATTAAATGAATCACCAACTATTCTGATAATCCATTCATCGTTTCTCTGATTGCAGCTCGTTAAATGTGAATATTTTCTGGTGTTTTTAGTCTCTGTGACAGTAAACTGAAGATCTTTAGATGACGTCATCTTTAGGAAACATTGATCCACATTTTATGAACCAAACAACTAATCGATTAATGGAGAAAATAATCAGCAGATGAATTGATAATGAAAGTAATCAATAGTTGCAGCTCTAAAGACCTGCTGATGAATTTCAGTTTCACTGATCAATAACTGACTGTTTTCTGTATTAAACTGATTCTACATTGGGACACTAAGAAATGATCAATAATGAAAACGATCGTTAGCTGCAGCTGTAGATCACATAAAAATATTGATCACATGACTTCAGATAAATCAATCAATCAATAAAGAGGTGAAACAGGAAGCTTCACAGTTTATTTGAGCTTTTTGTTCCTGGATGTGTGAAAGATCAGCTGATCAAAGTCTGAACCTTATTATTGATTATAAAAATCTATTATTAATCTGCTAAACTAACAAACACACATCTGAATAAATATGTTTAATAATGATTCTATAAGAGAAATATCTTTATATTTACTGATGAATTACATCAAAGTTACACAATATTTTTTAATCATTATCTATTAATCTGCTGATTATTTTCTGGATCAATCGATTAGTTGTTTAGTTCATAAAATGTCAGAAAATGGTGAAAAATGTGGATCAATGTTTCCCAAGAATTTGGACTTTTTTTATTTGAAAAATGACTCCAACCGATGAATGGATAATCAGAATAGTTGGTGATTCATTTTGTTGGTAACTAATTGATTAATTGATTAATGGCTGCAGTTCTACTCTGTTTCTGTCAGTTTAGCTTTAAAACGTCTTTTTATGTCCCTGCAGGTTTGTCTGAATGCAGGAGAATCATTCTGCTGGAGAAAGAACCAAATCCAGATGTTTTCATGTTTTTCTGCTCTGAAATTGAAGCTTTTTGAGTACTAGTATTAGTACTGTAGTATTAGTAGTACTACAGTATAAGTACTGTAGTATCAGTAGTACTGTAGTATTAGTACTGTAGTATTAGTACTGTAATATCAGTAGTACTGTAGTATTAGTACTATAGTATTAGTACTTCTCTCACCGTGAGCCTCCAGTGAAAACTCAGCCAGACGTTTCTTCACAGCCTCCATCTTATTTTTCCGTCATCACAGATTTTACAGGTTCGATCTTCAGAAATGATCAATAATCAATAAAGTCTCAGCTGTTTGTGTAACACTTCACTTCACGCTGCCATGCTGCTTTGTTTACATCCGGTGCGCATGCGCGGAGATCCGCTCATGGAGTGTTTGACGTCAGCAGATCTCCCCCTGCAGGCTGGAGGATGAACTGCGGCGGCTGCTGGTGGCGTCATATTAGTACTACTATCAGTGGTGGAAGAAGTACTCAGATACTTTACTACAGTAAAAGTACATAGGTATTATGAGCTTGATGTAGTTAAAGTATTGCAGTAAAAGTGTTTTTGCAGAAAATGGGTCTATGACTGATATAATAAATCAATGTAACAGAGAACATTATTAATACTGATGAGTCGGTGCATTAGCAGCATGTTATTGCTGCAGCTGCTGCAGGTGGAGCCAGTTTGAACTTTTTGAAGGTCACCAGATAAATCAGAGGTCAGAGGTCCTGAGATGATCGATCAGGTAAGAAAGGAGAAAAAACAAAGTTCTGATTCATAAATCTGGATTCATTTTCACAACTTTTCTTTAATCTTTGTGTTTTTGTGAAATCTTGGAGAATTTCACCTCTTTGAGCCTCAAACAGTTATTTATTTGAAACCATGTGAGGGGAAACGTCTCTTTGGTGGAGCTGTTAACAACTCATAGACATCTGAAATGTGACCCTGACTACACACTGCTTTTTGTAAGACGTCAAAAGCCAAAAAGGTTGGAAAACACTGGTTTCATCTTTAACTATGTGTTGTATTTCAAAAGCTTGTTATATTATCCATTGTGTCAGTAAAGTGAGGATGCTTTCAAAAATAATGACATGAATAGTTTTTATTGATGATGATGTGATAAAATACAAGTGACAAAAGTACAAAACAAGTACAAAAACACCTTGGGCTTCCACAGCTGGACAGATGTTATTCTATTAAACCATGAATAGAGCTGCAAGCTGCTCATTGGATCCCGACAGTAACAACAGCAGAGTCAACTGAGACAAATCAATGAATCATGTAGAAGGAAAAATAATTGAGTGTTTGAGTCTGAGACAGATCTGCTTCACAGTGCAGAGTGTGTCTGATGTTTGATTCCAGCAGATGATCTTCAGTCAGCAGAGATTCTGTAGGAGGGAGAGTCTCTCAGATGCAGAGACACAGAGGAACCAAACCAACCAGGCCAGACTGCAAAGCCAGCATACAGAGGTTCAGTGAATGTGGTGTTGAAGGTGTGGAGGTGGATCAGTGTGTCAGAGGAGACTCTGTAGAAGGACAGAGTGCCAGCAGGGCAGTCCACATACACTGCTACTCTGTTAGAGACAGAGGAGGAGGAGGAGGAGATGGCTGTTACTGTCTTATTGTGACGGACAGAGTAACGACCATCATTAGAGCAGTTCAGACTCCAGGACTGATTATTCCATCCAAACACACAGTCGTCACTGCCTCCTTTCCTGCTGATTCCTCTATAAGTCACTGATATATCAACTCTTCCTCTCCACTCAACCTCCCAGTAACAGCGACCAGTCAGATCATTTCTACACAGCAGCTGAGGCCTGCAGTCAAATCTGTCTGGATGATCAGGATATGACTGATCCAGGGACACACATGTCACCTTCCTGTTGTTGTCAGACAGTTTGAGTAATCTGTTTGTTGTGTTTGTGTCCAATTCCAGTTCACAGGCATCTGATGGAGAGAACAACACACAATACAGCTGGACTGTTTATCATCTGTTGATTTATTAACAACTTTACTGACATTCACTGAAATTAAACCATTCAAATTTAAACCATCTCCATGACAACTGAGACACTCCATCAACTGAGGAAGGCCATGAGATATGACTGAAAGCTTTGGAGATACAGGGTAAGTGGACCTTTTGATGAGATTTTTTGGCCAAATTCAAACTTAAACTTCATTCCAGCTGCATCTGATGTTTGTCTAAATGTAAACTCAGCAGTTCAGTTAGAATACTAACAGTCAACATGATAGTGAAGATGTCAGTAATCATGTTTTTATCAGTGAAGTTTGATGTAAAGTGAAGGTCTTTGCACATCAAATCTGTTGTTTTCATCTCAAACTGTTGTTTCAAACAGATTTTTGTCCAAATGCTCCAAACAGCTGCAGTCAGTATGAATGAATGAACTTTATCTTCAGGAGAGACATGAGTGACATTTTGGAGCAGGTAGCGCCACCATGTGGCCATTTATAAAACATTTCTCTTTGAACTCCTGAACTGTGTAGTACTGTAACAGAAGGACATTTCTGTTTTATGGATTCATTGGTTCAAGACAAATGTCAGTTTAGGCCATGACCATTTCTGCCAAAACAGATTTTCCATCATTTTGAACTTTTTTTCCACTTCTTTTACATATTTCATCCAGTTTTTTTCAAAGTTCTCATGAATCAAACTGAAAACACACTCACACTTCCACACACCAGGTTTCAGTCTCTGCAGTCCACCATGGTCCAACCTTGAGGAAGAGAAAAAGTCACAATCACCTTCACACACTTTCACTTATATCCACGATTAAACATCAACCAGAGTCCCTCAGTTAGTCAGAAGACGTTTCTCAATCTGTGTTCTTGTCTGTACTTGTGTTCTTGTCATAATTCAAAGTCTGTATCTAGTCAAGTACAGTCCAAACACCTATATGTGTTCTTGCTCCACCCCTTTCATTGGGGATGCATCAGGAGCTGACAGCAAGTATGCTGCAGTTCCAACTGCAGAATGATCGTACTGCTTCCTCCCATCCTCAGAAGTTTGTACTACTGAATCAAACTTGCAAGGTCCGAAACAGTGAGTACACAAGTCTGAACTTGGCATACTTGGTATTGAGAAAGGCCCAGTGTGTCTGTTGTCTGTCTGTCTGTCCATACCTGAGAGTGTCAACCTGCCCATACCTGAGTGTCTACTTGTCCACACCTGAGATTGACCACCTGTCTATACCTGAGAGTGTCCACCTGTCTGTCCATAGCTTAGATTGACCACCTGTCCATACCAGAGACTGTCCAATCTACAGTGTGGATCCTCCAGTCCAGCAGACAGCAGCTTCTCTCCTGAGTCTCCTGGATGATTGAAGCTCACATCCAGCTCTCTCAGATGGGAGGGGTTGGAGCTCAGAGCTGAGGCCAGAGAAGCACAGCCTTCCTCTGTGATCAGACATCCTGACAGGCTGAACACACACAACAGTTGCTCTAATGAGCTTAAAAAGATCCTCAACTCAATAAACAGTATTTTGCCCCTTAGACCTTTATGTATGTTGTGTACGTTCCACTTGGCACCCCCTGCTGTTTGTTGGTGTCATGTTATGTTAGTAGCAGGAGAGAAAGCACATGTTCCTGCTGGAGGCTGCTATTGCTGAAGCTCAGGGTTTAATCTGATGCCATTCTGTTTTTACTTGGGCAGAATAAATGTGTTAAATATTGTTCAACAGCATAAAGATAGTAAGAAGATTTAATAGAAATTTACTGATGTTTTATGTTAGTTCATATTTTTCATTCCAGTGATGATCACTGTGTGATTGCAGTAATTTCATTAGCCAACTTAGCGTCTCCATCATATTTCTGATTTCATTTCATTCAATGTTTAAAAAATTAATTTGTAGTATTTTACAAAAAAACTGTTAAATGTAAAGGAAATCATGTACAACATTTCCTGAGCAGCTGGTGTACATGCAGGTGTATGTTCACCTGCATGTAAAGGACATGACAGTAATTCTGTATTTATATTTTCTGTTAGGGACTCTTCATTATTTATGAGAGGGAGGGGGGTGGTGCAAAACAGGGGAGGCATGTCAAATAATTTTTTAAGCACTGGGGGGAAACTTACGTTTTTTATTTTGGCAACTCCAGGGTTTCGTTTTCAAGTAACTTTCATTAATGTGGGCAGCAAAGGGTAAGTTTTTAAAATCAAATAGCAGCCGCAGTGCCAACTAATATTATTATTCTGGCTGATGCTGCCACTGTTGTGTATGTTACAATTTATTTGGGAAGAGAGTTTTTGTTATTTGTTGTCATATGTTATTGTCATTTTTTTCTTGACTATAGTTGACTATACTGCTGTAATGCAATAATTTCCCTCACAATTTATTTGTGGAATAGGAAGCATGGTTGTAATGCCCCTTTATTTTGCTGAAGTGCATACACAGCTTGTGTTGATGTGATTTTCTGTGAGGAGGATGTGCATTTTGCATTAAAAAATTAGCTCTCTGGTGAAAACTCTCACTTCCTCCATGCTGTTTACTGGTTGCATTGGCTGGACCAAGTTAGCTTTTTTTGGTTTCAGAGCTGGAACTGTCATAGGTAACTTTTGCAGTACTATAGGAGAGGACCCATAAGTTGGGCTAGTAATTAGCTTTTTTCCTGATGAGGGAAGGGGTGGGGGATGGGGGGGTCATAGATACATGACTAGCAGCAACAAACAGCAACAACAGCAGGAACAGCTGGTGAAGGACAGAAGAAGGACCTCAACATGTCAGCATGGTTTATGGGGTTTCCTGTGGATGAGGAAACACAAAGAACTCTGGGGAAGAAGTCAAGTTAGTAACATGCATTAACGGTAAAATAATACATACAGATGGAGAAGAGGAGAGGAGCTCAGTGCATCATGAGAAGTCCCCCGGCAATGTAGCCCTATAGCAGCATAACTAAGGGCTGGTCCAAAGCGAGCTTGGTTGGCCATAACTGTAAGCTTTATCAAAAAGGAAAGTTTTAAGCCTACTCTTAAATGTAGAGAGGGTGTCTGCCCCCCAGACCAAATCTGGAAGATGGTTCCACAAGAGAGGAGCCTGATAGCTGAGGGCTCCGCCTCCCATTCTACTTTTGGCGACTGTAGGAACCACCAGTAAGCCTGCATTCTGGGAGCGCAGTGCTCTAGTGGGGTAATAGGGTACTGTGAGCTCTTTAAGATACACTAGTGCCTGACTGTTAAGGGCTTTGTATGGGAAGAGAAGGATTTTAAATTCAATTCTTGATTTTACTGGAAGCCAATGCAGTGAAGCTAAGATGGGGCAAATGTGATCTCTTTTTCTGTTTTTAGTCAGTACACGTGCAGCTGCATTCTGGACCAGCTGGAGAGTCTTTAGAGACTTGTTAGGGCAGCCTGATAATAATGAGTTGCAATAATCCAGCATAGAAGTAACATCCAGCCTAGAAGTAACTATTTTACTAATAAAAAGCACTAATTTACTATAATATAATAATATACTATATATATTATTTAATATAATAGTTATTTAAATGACCTGAGACTTTCCAGTCTGCAGTTTGAACTCTTCAGTCCAGCAGACAACAGCTTCACTCCTGAATCCTGCAGGTTGTTGTTATCCATGTCCAGCTCTCTCAGACTAGAGGACCGGGAGCTGAGAACTGAGGACAGAGCTGCACAGCATCTCTTTGAGAGGTTACAGCCACTCAACCTGAAGAATTAAGAATTTTAAGCAGTCAAGTCACATAATGAATATATGAAGTAAATAAAGATAACCAGGTCGTAATTTTCAAACATTTGAAGACTAACCTGAGAGTTTCCACTGTGCTGTTTGGACTCTCCAATCCAGCAGACAGAAGCTCCACTCCTGAATCCTGCAGGTTGTTGTTACCCATGTCCAGCTCTCTCAGACTAGAGGACCGGGAGCTGAGAACTGAGGACAGAGCTGCACAGCATGTCTTTGAGAGGTTACAGCCACTCAACCTGAAGAATTAAGAATTTTAAGCAGTAAAGTCACATAATGAATATATGAAGTAAATAAAGATAACAGGGTTATAATTTTCAAACATTTGAACACTAACCTGAGAGTTTCCACTATGCTATTTGGACTCTCCAGTCCAGCAGACAGAAGCCCCACTCCTGAATCATGCAGGTTGTTGTTACTCATATCCAGCTCTCTCAGACTAGAGGACCGGGAGCTGAGAACTGAGGACAGAGCTGCACAGCATCTCTTTGAGAGGTTACAGCCACTCAGCCTGAAGATGAATTTTATTAACTCAATTCACAGATCCAATATATAAAGAGTAATACAAGCTTGGTGGGTAAAGGTTTATAGACAGCTGAATACTGACCTGAGAGTTTCCAGGCTGCAGTGTGGACTCTCCAGTCCAGCAGAAAGTAGCTTCACTCCTGAATCCTGCAGATCATTGTTACTCACTTCCAGCTTTCTCAGACTAGAGGACTGGGAGCTGAGAACTGAGGTCAGAGCTGCACAGCTTCTCTTTGAGAGGTTACAGCCACTCAGCCTGAATAAGAATTTCAATCAATTCTTTGTGCAACACAGGTGTCCAACATGGACACACATATGACACAGTATGAGAGGGAGAATTAAACTCAAACAAGCAGAAACAAAAGACAAAAAACAAAAACAAGTAAAATAGTAAAAATAATAACAACAACAATATAACAGGCAAGCAAAAAGAAAAAAAGCGTGTTTAGCTTAGGCTCTCTCATTGTAGTAAGCATGTATGTAGATGTGTGTTGTGTGTTGTGTGTATGTATGTGTGTGTTTGTTTGAATATAGAGCGGAGGAATAGCAAAAAAAGGAAGGAGGGTAAGTATTAACCAAAGGAAGAAAGAAAGAGAAAGAAAACAAAATAGGACAAATAGACACCAGGGTGGATCCGGGTCAGGACAGCTGGGTCAGGGCAGAATTTTAGCAGAATTTTCTTTTTCTTTTTGTTTGTTTGTTTTATCCCTTTTAAATTCTTAATATTTATCTCTTTTCCCTGTCTCCTCTTATTTGCTTTCTTTGCTCTCACCTGCTTTAGGCTGCCACTGGACCACGCCCGTAGGAGGTGGCTGGCCTGTTGGAAGTCAGATCCCCTTTAGAACAGCCCCTACTTCTATAGGAAGGGTCTGTTTAACCGGATCAGAAGAGTATATTTCTATTTGGAGAGGGAGTTAGCGGGGTTCCTCTGACTCCAAGCTCTCCCAAACCACTCCAGTCCCTCAAGCGCCAAAGCCCCCCCAGTCCCCAAGGCCCAGTCATTCAGATATGGTTAGGATGGTGGGATGAATAAAGCATAACAGAATTATACAAAACAAAAGATAGATACATGAGTATGAAACAAGTTAATAAAATAAATGAGTAAATAATGATAATAAATAAAGAAATTAGAAATAAGAGATATAGAGAAGATAATGAGAATAGAACAAGAAGAGAAGATGCAGGTTAACAGAGTGGGATGTTGAGTGAGGAGGTTCTATGTAATTTTCAATTGTATGTCTGTGTATGGTCTGAATGTGAAGATGCGTGTGTATTATTGTGCTTGTAAAAAGGTAGAAATGGAAAAGTTTGTGGGGATGACTTTCTTGGTGATAGCTAGGGTAACTAGTGTGGGTTTTGTGTGTTTGGTGGAAGTTCAACTGAGGATAAATCATCAAGTATGCATAATGAGAGAGAGAGGGGAATGCTGCAACCCAAGACTGAGGAGAGCTTCTGTGTTGCTTTAAACCAAAAGTGATATACAGGTGGACAGAACCATAAGGAGAGGTGGTAGTCATCTGTGGTGCCTAGTGTATATTGTGAACATTTATCTGTGTTGGTGAAACCCAGTTTATGCATTTTGCTTTGAGTGATGTGTTCTATGGAGGGTTTTATACTGGATTAATTGTAGATTTATATTCTTTGTCATTTCAAATGAATTTCTGCAGACCATCCAGAGGTTGGCTTCAGAGGGGAGAGATAAATCTATTTCCCATTTAACAGTTGGCAAGTGGATGTTGTTATCTATATTGGAGATTAATTTATATAGATTTAAAAGAATTTCAGTGGATGTAGAATATTTCATGATCTCATTCTGCTGGTTGGAGTGGTTGAAGTGGATTACGTATTATTTTGATTTTATTTTTAATGACTGATTTACTTTGCAGGTATTGAAAAAAGTTTCCCCCTCTGACCCTGTATCTCTAGATTAGGTCTTTAAATGAGATAAATGAGTTGTCTTGAAATATGGTGGAGATGTGTGATTCCTTTTTGCTCTCATGTATTGAAGTGAAGTTTTCCACTGGGATGTCAGAGTTGAGGAAATGAGTGGGTTTTTGAAGCAATTGTGATGTTTGATGTTCAAGCCAATGAAGGGTAAATCAGAGATCAGAATGTGAGAGTTGGGTTAGATTAGATCCATTTAACAAGATACTGTAATTGGTTTGCCAGATGGTAATGAAGAAACCAGGAACCAATGGCTCCACTAACTGCTCCACCAGACTGTGTCAGCTGTGCCCATCACATTCAGAAGATTGTGGAACTGGAGGAACGAATCTCCACAATGCACAAAATCCAAGAGGCTGAACAGTATATGGACACTATTCTTGGTCCAGTACACACTGACTGCTGTTGGTTCTGCTTCTCCTTCGGTCACCAAGCCCTATGAGTCCTGGGTCCACCTCGGGACTAGACCTAAAGTCCTGTTCAGCTCTACCCCATCTCATCACGAGCCCTGGACCCTGGTCAGAGCTTGCAACAGGAGAGGGAGAGGCTCCTCTCGCATATCTTCTAGCATTGACATCCAGCTGGAGAATAAATATGACATCTTTGATTTGCACCACTTTCCACCTCTTTTGGTTGAGTAGCCCCAGTCCCACAGCCCCCTGTCACCTCTGGTCCCTCCACCAGCCAAACCTGAGCACTGCTCCTGCATCAGGGCTTGCCGCTCCACACTGCAGTTAACACCAGTGCTGAGGAGAGCTCCTGCCCCCCTCTCTGTCCATCCTTCTGCTTCCTTGCTGCCATCACAGGTAAAGTTTTCCCCACCGTCCACTCTCCTTCCAACCATGCTTATTATTGGTGACTCGATTGTGAGAAACGTGAAGAGAAAATCGGCGGCAACTTTCTGTTTTCCTGGCGCTAAGGTGACTGACATCATGGAGAAAATCCCCAGCATCCTAGCTGATCATCCATTCACCTGTGATGTTGTCCTTCATTTCAGCTGTAATGACATTCCCAGTCAGACCTCATAAATAATGAAACTTGACCTCAGCAAACTTCTTGACTTCCTCTCGGCCCATCATAAGCGGCTCTACGTCTCCGGTCCCTTCCCCCCACTTAACTGCGGCATAAAACCAAACATCAAATTCATTCTAACATTTATAAACAGAAACTTCATAACTATAACCTAGAACTAAAAGGAGCAAGACTGTTTTCTCTCAGAGATTACTAATAAAAAGAGCAATAATACACGCAATTCATTACTATCTGGCAAATGTAATTCTGTCCTGGGCAAGATGTTACATGTGCCTCAACATAAAGCCACCCCAGTAAATTTAACACATTTTCACCCACTAGATGGCGCAACATTGACAGAAATTGTCCGACACCTTAAACCCACTCTCTGCTGTCTTGACACCCTGCCTACAAACTTTTAAAAAAAATGTTTTTAGCTGCACAGCACCAGATTTCTTACGAATACTAAACAGTTCCCTTCAACCAGATGTGTTTTCAGGGGTCCTAAAGACCGCAGTTAATAAACCGCTTTTAAAAAAGCCTAATCCCAATAATAAAATTGTAAGATAATCAAGGTAAGATAAGGTAAGGACCTTATCAGGTAAGGACCTTATCTTACCTTGATGAAGCCGGTTTGGTCTTTATGGATTAAGGATGGGAGTATTGTTTCTAACCAGATACCCAGAAAATTTTAATGTCTGTGTTGACTAACGATATTGGGCAGTAGCTAGAGAGAAGAGTTGGGTCCTTGTCTTGTTTTAATGAGATGTTTATAGCAGCAGTGTTCATCTAGAGGAGGGAATTGACCTTTGTCTTGAATTTCCGCTACCATCTTAAAGAGAAATGGGCTCAGCGTCTGCCAGAAGTGTTTAAGGAATTCAACAGGGAATCCATCTGGTCCAGGTGCTTTATTGTTAGGCATCTGTGTAAGAGCATTGTGTAGTTCCAAAAGTGTTAACGGAACATCTAAAATGTCTGCTTGATCTGTGGATATTTGTGATAATAGCAGATGATCTAGAAAGAAGTAAATAGTTGTATCATTTATGGCTTGAGGAGGTTGCGTAAAATTCCCTACTGTTGTTAATTCTTTACAGTTGTTGTGAGTGATTTCTCTTTATTGCACTGAAGTAGATTTGCTATAAATTTGCTTGATTTATTATTTTCCTCATAGTTCTTGTATCTCAGCTGTTGGAGGACAAATTCTGTTTTTTTGTCAATATATTATTTAATTGAAATTTGAGGGTTTGTAATTAATTCCAGGTGTGCTCTGTGAGGTTGTTTGCATAGTTATCTGTTAATTATTTTATTTTGCTTTCTAAGGTACTTTGTAGTTTTGGCTCTTGTTTTTTTCTTATGAGGGGAGTATGAAATAACTTTCCATCTAATTACCGCCTTACCTGTTTCCCATAGTGGTGTTGGAGAGATATTTGGAGAGTCATTCATTTCCAAAAAGGATGGCAACTCTTCCCTGATTAAGCTCTCAAAATGAGGATCTTTAAGTAGTGAAGTGTTAAAGAGCCATGTAGGGTGGGATTTAACAGATGATTCAATCGTCAGGGTGAGTGTTACAGGTGCATGTTCGCTAATTATGGGTTGATTTTGGTGTCTAGTATATTTGGAATGATAGAATTGCTGGATAAGAAAAGTCAATTCGTGAAAATGATTGATGTTGGGGGGTAAAGTAGGAATAGTCTTTTGCAGTTAAGTTTTTAAGCCTCCAGCTATCACCAAGACTAAAGTAATCCATGTATTCTTTTATTGCTGTTGAGGATTGAGGAAATCATGAATTGCCTGATTGTTGGCTGACTGTTGTGTCTTCTTGAATATTTCTCCAACCTATACTACAAGTTACAACAATAATTAGATGGAGGTAGACTTGTCAGTGCATCGGTAGAAGATTTACTCAACCTTCCACACCAAGTGTGCCCTCTAGTGAGTCTTACATGTAATGTGGTATTCTGAACAACAGGTGTCAGCAGGATGCCGTAAATCACAATACATGACACTGACCAGGTACAAGTGTGATGAGAAAGAAAGCTAGACAGAAGCTTTGTTTGTTTAGTTTTTAAAGGTCCAATAAATGACTTTGAGCCTCAGTTGATGTGATCAAACAACTATTTGCTAAGTAAGGATGTAGTGGAGTAATGGCAACCTGATCATTGAATGAAGTCACTCTGTCTGTGTGGGTTGTTATCCGAGCTTCTCTGTTCTTTGTTTTGGTGGCTGCACTAGCCACGCATGCATGTTTGTGCATTTGTGCATGCATGTTAGTGCATGTGCATTCCTCCGTGTCCTCCATGTTCGTTTCCAAGAAGGCAAACATACTCAAATTACAGCTGAATAGTACACTAAAATATGTTTCTGAAATCATTTCAGGTGAGAAATAGGCAATGCAGTAACAGAATCTTAATCCATATATGATAAGCACTGCCTAGTTTGACAGTTTGAGCTGAGTTTTGAGTTTGTGGCTTTCTTTTTTCCCCAACTTCATTGAGTAAACGACATGTTTGTTTTGGTCTGAGATGTTTGTGCTATAGTGCAACATCTAGTGGCTGCCATGTATTACAACTAAAATTTTTAAGATAGGAACATCACATAATGAATATATGAAGTAAATAAAAGATAACAGCATCTTGATTTTCAACACTAACCTCAGAGTTTCCACTATGCTGTTTGAACTCTCCAGTCCAGCAGAAAGCAGCTTCACTCCTGAATCCTGCAGATCATTGTTACTCAGGTCCAGCTTTCTCAGCCTAGAGGACTGGGAGCTGAGAACTGAGGACAGAGCAGCACAGCTTCTCTCTGAGAGGTTACTTCCATTCAGCCTGAAGAAGAATTTCAATCAGTCCATTTTACATTTTGTCATTTGGCAGATGCTTTTATCCAAAGTGATTAACAAGTGAGATAAAAATGATCAGACATTAGAGTGATTCAAAAAGAGCGGTGGTAAATATTCTCAGGTAGCTGACTGTTGTGACTTCTTGAGTATTGCTCTTACATGAAATGTGTTATAATGTGACAACAGGTGTGAGTAGGAGTGCTAGACAAAAGTTTTGCTTGTTTAGTTTTTAATTATTTAAGAAGGAACCTCACATAATGAATATATGAAGTAAATGAACTATAATAGGGTCTTGATTTTCAAACATTTGGGGCCCTATCTTATGCCTGGCACAAAGCGGCGCCAAGTGCGATGCAAGTGTCTTTGTTAGTTTAAGACAGATGCAGTTGTCATTTTCCCATCCAGCACCCACATTGTTTAAATAGTAAATGCACTTGCACCCATCAGAGCGCCCATGGGTGTGTTGGTCTTAAAATGAGGTGTGGTCAGGTGCATTGTTGGCGCATTGCTATCTTGAGACAGCAGAGAGCGATTGCGCTATCGACCAACAAAAACCTGGTCTGAAGTCAATGGCGCAGTTATTTTAAGGGTGAATTATCAAGTAATATGCGCCTACATAGGCAGGTGCACAACATACACTCTGCTTATTACACACACAGGACCCGCAGCAGTACACAAACATGCAAAAAGTGATTACAATGTGAAAGATTATTATTGTGTACATCAACATAATTAAAAAAATACATGTCATAATGCTAAATCCTAATATTTTTCAGAATTAACTGATTGCAGTTAAAAATGTCAAATTATTTGACCAAATCATGGCAATACACATAGGTATTTAAACAGATGGATAACCAAGGATCAGACACAGATCGACTTTCCTGCTGCATCAATACATGAGGACATGGGGAACACATGAGGAAAAAAAATTAGATGAAAACAATGATTAAACAAAAGAAGGAAATAGCTTCTAGCTGCTGCCAGCAGCAGGATCAGCACCTTGGAGAGCTGATCAAGTCCTGATAACTGTGTTAATGATCCTTTACATGAGTAAAATTAATTAATTTTTGAACAATATTTAACAAATATCTTTAACATTTTTGAGAGTACAGTGATCAGATTTCCATACTTTCAGCAATGAAAACCCTGCTGATTTGACCTGTTACTCCATGACTGAACAAAATGATTTTAAAGAAACCAAAGCTGTGATTAAAAAAATAAACCTTTTCAAAAACCAAATGAACAAATTAATGAACAGGATCTTAAACTGGTGGTCTGGGGCCATGGAAGGGTCCATGAGCAGGGGTCAGTGTGCTCGTTATTCACTTTGCACACGAGCAGATCTGTTTCCTCTACAGAGAAGTGTCCCTTCTTTTTACTTGGCAAATGCATCATCATAATAGCAATCTGCCAAGGTGCAGGTGCACCTGGCTTTTAAAGGGAATGGGAGATGACACTCTGATTGGTTTATTGCATGTTACGCTGAAAACACACCCTACCCCCTAAATGCACTTGCACCATGCACTTCAGACCGTGCACTTTCGATCATTAAAATAGGGCCCTTGAACACTAACCTCAGAATTTCCACTATGCTGTTTGAACTCTCCAGTCCAGCAGACAACAGCTCCACTCCTGAATCCTGCAGGTTGTTGTTACTCATATCCAGCTCTCTCAGACGACAGGACTGGGAGCTGAGAACTGAGGACAGAGCTGCACAGCTTCTCTCTGAGAGGTTACAGCCACTCAGCCTGAAGAAGAATCAGCAGAATAACAGAAAAAAATGATAAACACTAGTTTTCTTCCTTGAGCAAAGAATAAATCACATTAATCTGGATTGTTCTGTGTGCATGTACAGAGCTTTGTTGGAGGTTTTGACCACTGGCAACAGACTCAGAAGAGCCTTCTCTGAAGCAGAGTATTTCTTCAGGTCAAACACTTCCAGATCATTTTCTGATGACAGTAAGATGAAGCCCAGAGCTGACATCTGAGCAGGACACAGTTTATCTGCAGAGAGACTTCCTGATCTCAGGTACTGTTGGATCTCCTCCACTAGAGAACAATCATTCAGTTCATTCAGACAGTGGAACAGATTGATGCTTCTCTCTGTAGACAGATTCTCACTCATCTTTTTCTTGATGTATTCAACTGTTTTCTGATTGGTCTGCGAGCTACTTCCTGTCTGTGTCAGCAGACCTCGTAAGAGAGTCTGATTGGTCTGCAGTGAAAGACCCAGGAGGAAGCGGAGGAACAAGTCCAGGTGTCCATTTGGACTCTGTAAGGCCTCGTCAACAGCACTCTGGTAGAAATGTGTTGATTTGCCTCCGAACACTTCAGACTGCCAGGATGTTGTTTGTTCTTCCGACAGCAGATTGACTTCAGAGTTGATGAATATCAGTTTCACATGAAGAGCAGCCAGAAACTCCTGAACGCTCAGATGGACAAAGCAGAACATCTTGTCCTGGTACAGCCCTCTCTCCTCTTTAAAGATCTGTGTGAACACTCCTGAGTACTTTGAGGCTGCTGTGATATCGATGCCACACTCTGTCAGGTCTGATTCATAGAAGATCAGGTTGCCTTTCTGCAGCTGCTCAAAAGCCAGTTTTCCTAGAGACTCAATCATCTTCCTACTCTCTGGACTCCAGAGTGGATCTGTCTCAGCTCCTCCATCATACTTGATGTTGCTCAGTTTGGACTGAACCACCAGGAAGTGGATATACATCTCAGTCAGGGTCTTGGGCATCTCTCCTCCCTTTCTGTTTTTCAACACATCCTCCAGAACTGTAGCAGTGATCCAACAGAAGACTGGCATGTGGCACATGATGTGGAGGCTTCGTGATTTCTTGATGTGGCAGATGATTGTGCTGGCCTGCTCCTCATCTCTGAATCTCTTCCTGAAGTACTCCTCTTTCTGTGGATCAGTGAACCCTCTGACCTCTGTCACCATGTCGACACACTGAGGAGGGATCTGATTGGCTGCTGCAGGTCGTGTGGTTATCCAGAGACGAGCAGAGGGAAGCAGTTTCCCCCTGATGAGGTTTGTCAGCAGCACATCCACTGAGGTGGACTTTGTAACATCAGTCAGGATCTCATTGTTGTGGAAGTCCAGAGGAAGTCGACACTCATCCAGGCCGTCAAAGATGAACACAACCTGGAACTCTTCAAACCTGCAGATTCCTGCTTCTTTGGTTTCAGTAAAGAAGTGATGAAGAAGTTCCACCAAGCTGTACTTTTTCTCTTTCAGCACATTCAGCTCTCTGAAAGTGAATGGAAATGTGAACTGTATGTCCTGGTTGGCTTTGTCTTCAGCCCAGTCCAGACTGAACTTTTGTGTTAAGACTGTTTTCCCAATGCCAGCCACTCCCTTTGTCATCACTGTTCTGATTAGTTCATCTCTTCCAGGTGAGGCTTTAAAAATGTCTTCTTGTCTGATTGTTGTTTCTGGTCTGTTTGGTTTCCAGGATGCTGTTTCAATCTGTCTGACCTCATGTTCATCATTGACCTCTGCAGTCCCTCCCTCTGTGATGTAGAGCTCTGTGTAGATCTGATTCAGAAGGGTTGGGTTTCCTGCTTTAGCGATCCCCTCAAACACACACTGGAACTTCTTTTTCAGGTTAGACTTGAGTTTACGTTGACACGCAGCAGTTCCTGAATGAACAAACAACAAATGAAATAAGTGAGTGGATTCCACAGAAAGTCTAGAAATCTGAACATGTAAATTTGTCTGTATAGTTTTTCCTCCCCCATCAGTTTTATTCAGCTCATCAGTGGAGGACAAACAGTCTCTAATCTGATGCAGATGTGTGCAGCATATTTACATCAGAGTTTGAAATGTAAACCTTTCCCATGTTGCCTCCATCATGTTAAGTCTGTTAAAAGCCTCTTACTGCTCAGCAGACAATCAGCCAGCTCCTCCTGCTTCATTTTCCTCAGGAAGTGCAGTGTGATCTTCTGAAATGCCTCTCTGCTGCTCCTCCTCTGTTCTTCCTCTTCAGCGTCCAACACCTCCTCATCCTCACTCTGACTCTCTAAGCATTCTGGGCAATCTGGACTCAGAATGCTCTGGACTCTCTTAAGCTCGTTTTTCACAAAAGTGATGATGTTCTCCTCCAGCAGCTGGAACAGGAAGATAAACTGAACATTTCATTTAAACTGGTAGAGCACAACATGTGATTCATCTGTCAGTCTGAAGGCCTGCTGGTTTAAACAGAGCAGCATGGACACTGTTAGGACCTGAATGGTACTTTAGTATTTCATCTTTGGTTGATGGAGTTAATAGTAGAAGGTTTGTTTGTACATGTACACACCATAAATATGGAGTCCAGGTGTGTTTGATGCTGCTGTGCAGACTGATCACTGGGAACCTCTGAGCTCTGCTGCTGAACTCTGTGGACAAAACATCACGTTTAAGGACCTTTAATGATTCAGAACTGCACACAGCTTATTAAAGATGTTCTGTCATGATGACAAAATGAACTCCTGTAAATGCTGCTCTGATTACTGGATGTCAGATTCTTACCTTCCATCAGTAGATTGTCCAATATTAAAGTCAATAGGATTCCACATAGATCCGTCACTCTTCATTGACACACAGCTGTGTTCAGGAGAGTCCACTCTGTGCTGCTGCATCCTGATACAAACAAAACAGTGACAAAAAACATTTACATAGTTAACACCAAACAAATACAGACTGACTGCCAGTTGAAATGTCAGAATCAAACTGAAGAGAGAGATATTTGGCCTAGTGGAGGAAAAGCAGCCTAAACCCTTAAACTATGAGCTGAGGACAGCCAAGATCCTGACTTCTCCGCTGCCCAGCTCCTCAAAGTCTCTGCTGCCCAGTGTCTCCACAGACATACAGCAAGTTCCCGAGCCGTCGGCCACCCTTACCTCCTGCCTCTTGGACGCCCTTCTACGTGGCTTTGTTGACACCTCAGGCCTCAAAGTCTCTGCCCTGAGCATCTGTCCTCCTCCAGAGCAGTTCCACCTACAACTGCTTTCAGTTCCACAACCACCTTCTCACCTGTTGCCACTTTGTAATTCCCATTCCCTCATCAGCTCCTCAGTACATATACCGGTCTCATTCATTAATTCCCTGCGAGTTTGTCAAAGTTGCTTCATTGGAAACTTTTGTTCTAGTCAACTAGATTCTGATCCTGTTCCTGTCTGTTCCTGTTCCTTTTGTTATCTGTTCCTGCTGGTTTCACCTGATTCAGACTGCCTTCCCATTATGACCTGTAATCCTGTCTGTTGGTTTTTGAACATTAAAGGCCTTTCCATTTAACCTGTCTGTGGTGTCTGCACCTGGGTTTACTTGCTCTGCCCCACATAACACAGGAGGTTTATTCAGCCGAAACAGCTGATGTACCAACTAGTTTTGATTTCTTACCTTCCATCAGCAGATTGTCCACCTTTAAACTTAATAGGAGGACGCATAGAGCGGTCACTCTTCATGGACACAAAGCTGGGTTCAGGAGAGTCTGCTCTCTGCTGCTGCTTCCTGATACAAACAAACAATTAACAAATCAAAGATATTAAAAAAGATTAATTCTGACCAGACTGTCAGCAGATGAAGTTTTAGCAGCAGAATGAAAATCAGTAGGAAGACAGTGGATGAGAAATGTTCTCCTGTTCATCAACATGTCATCTGATGAAAGATGTTTCATCTTAGTTGATTAGTTGACTAATCAGTCATTCAGGTCTTTGTTAACTCAGAAAGTTAGTAGTTCATTCTGAGTTATGAAGAGTTATTATTCAGTAGTTGAGTGTCAGATCTGACAGTGAGTATGAATAATGATGGTGGTGTGATGTGAGTGGAGAACAGTGATGGACAATTAGAGATCCTCATCTCACCTCTGAGCTTTGGTCTGGCTGTCATGTTCCCCACACAGAGAGCTTTTAGAGGGAGGGACTCCCTCCTCTCTGTCCTCACACTGATCCATAGCAGCGAAACAGCTGCTGGGAGAGCTGCACTCCGTCACTCCAACATGGAAGATGCTTAGCTGCTCAATTCACATCCAGTCACAGAGACTTTGTAACTTCAGCTGTAGAGGAAACACAGAGAGAGAAGATGCTGCTGATTCTCCTTCATCAGTCCATCACTTCATCATCACTTCACTGTCAAAGTCAACAGACATCAAAACTAATAGATTTTAGGAAACGGGAGGTGAAGACACATGAGCCTGTCTACATGAAAGGAGCTGAGGTGGAACAGGTGAACAGCTTCAGGTTCCTGCATCATTTACACTCTACTGTTCTCTGATGGTTTGAACATCAGCTGCTTCTAATATTTAGTCCTCCCTCATTGATAGAGATGGAGTGGACTAAATATAAGAAACAGCTGTCAGTATAACACAATATCATCCAACAGCAGCACAAACTACAGCCTCCAAAATGAGCAACAGGTTGAATCGACACGTCTCTGAAACAGTTTGAACACAAACTGAACATTAAAGCTTCATGAGGGAGGATTTACTGCAGGACTGTTGGATCACACTGCAGCAGTCTGAGCTCACTGGACCTCACAAACTGACTAAAACTGCTTTATTTCACTTCTTTGACTCTATTGTGATTCTAATGAGATGTTGTGTTTGTGTTGTCTGAATGTGTCACATAGAGCAGCTGCAGCTGCATTTCATTGTCCTGTATTGTGTAATGACAGTAAAGCTGAAGCTTGAACCTTTTGCTCACACACACACTTAAAAAATGGATCAGAAATAAGACGCAGTGATACAGCAGCTCAAAGTGCTGGAAACATCCTCCATGTTGGATCTGACTCCAAACCTATTTCATGCTTCAGAAGGATAATTTCAATAAGAACATTAATGAAATACTTTGATCCAAACATCAACTTTGTATCACGTCTGTGTGTCACATGACCTGCTCACGAGTGAAAATATGACAGGTTCCTCTTTCATCCCGTCTGCATCTCTCAACTCAACTATGTGAGGAAAAGTTGACATCAGCACACAAAGTCTATATTTGATGATTTTACAGTTTCAGTTAAAATTTCATTTCTTTTTAAAGGTTTTAATTTGTATTTTTCACACATTTCTGGTTTGTATTTATGTGATGTGTGTGTTTTTCCCTGCTGCACAACCAGCTGAACCTCAGGACAAATAAAGTCACTTTTCTGTTCAAATGTTGATCTGAAATAATACAAACTAAATGTCCAACATCACACCAACATTTAGCAGATTGTTTGATAGGTTTATTTTTAATTATCAATAACTCAGTGTGAACTGAATGAAAAATGTCAGTAATTCAATTGTTTAATTTTCTCCAAAACTGTAAAATGATTTCAAATTTTAGATGCTTTTATTCGGGTCATTGTGGATTAAATTGAATCTTTCAGTAAACCTCTTAAAGGAAAATGAAAAGATCAAACTTTAGGACCCAGTCAATGTGTTACAATGCATTTTCTCTTAATTTTCAGTAAAGTGACTTTAAATTTGATGATATTTATTTTTTAATAGACTCAGTCAAGAAGATTGTGAGGAGAAATATTTTGGGATTATCAGAAGACTCCAGCTACAGAACCAGTGCAATAATTTACCGACTATTGACAGAACAGGCTGCTGGTCCGGACTCGTTTTCTGTGACAATATTGGTTTGTTGTGTTGGTATGAAAAGGGTTTCCAGAATTTATTGCTGGGCCCCTTGTAGATCACTAATTGGACATTTTTTTACCATCATTTCAGATATTTTAGTATCACCTGCAAGCACAAACGTTCCTCCATTTTGAAACAATTTGAATTTGATCACGTGATCATGCCCTATCAATACCAATGCACATGCATAATAATTCCATACCAACAATAAACGGACTATTGACACGGAGGAATCCGTACCAATAGTCACTTCCTTCTAAGAAAAGTTACTTTGGAAGGTTTTATCACATCAGGGCTTCTGTGGTGACGTCACCTTTTAAACACTTATTCAATATGACAGAGCAGCACATTACCTGCAGGTTATTATACATTTATTATTGAGACAATCAATCATGTGTCAGTGTGAAATATTAATGTTTATATCAATAAAACAAAAGGTAACAATGAGAGAAAAAGTCACGATACAAATCAGCAAATAAATAATCAATAAGTAAACATTCAGCAGAGTCAGGCTCTGTGTGTGTGAGTGTATTTATGTGGTTGTGTGCTGTTTGTGAGTTGCAGGTGATTGTGGGCTCAGACTATCACCTGGATGTCCTGCAGCTCAGCGCTCCTCTGCTGCTGTTTGTTATTGTGTCATTAAACAACCTTCACATATTCACAAAGAAAACTATCAAACTAAAGTGCACACACTCACAACAGAAACACACAACACACTTAGTCCAACCTGTAAACAGTACAGAAACAATCACAGAGCTGAGCAGCAGGTATGGGGGAAGATGGCCCAATGGGAGCAAATTCAAGATTATTTCTCACCTTTCTTCTCTTTGAAAAATAAACGAAAACGAAGTTCCAGCTGTTCTCCTCTTCTTTCTGATACCAGTCTGGCCACAAATTCACTGCCTGTCCTCTTTTCGACCCCCCCCCCCATCCTAACATGTAGGAGGAGAGAAGGGAAAGAGGAAGGAGGACTTCCTTGTGTCTTTTTTTCAGCCCATTTTTTGCCCCTTGAACTGCATTTTAAGATCATTTTCTTAACTCTGAAATACTGTATAATTATTACATTATATTGTCAAATAAACACTCAATTTGTAGCAGAAATATTTGTTTTATTTGAAAAATAACAAGTGAGAACAGCAAAAAAAAAAAAAAAGTTTATGGATATTTAAAGGCACTTTTTCTGGAAGTTGTGTTAGTGTTGCCTCTGTCATGCTGCTGCTGGTTTTCTCTTTTCCTCCGTCTGCTGTTGTGTTCCTCTACACAAGAGAGAATAAGACAGACCCACATCTACACTTTTACATTATTATTTACACTTTTTACAGTAAACTAAGTCTGAAAACTGGCAATTACCAAAGTTTCACACAGTGAAAAAATCTGTCACAGCGGAGGAGGAGGTGAAAGCAAAAAACTGCTGCAAACAGGAACTGAGCACAGAGAAAATCAACTGCCATGCGGTCAGTGTGACTTTCTGTGTGACTCACTCCTCACACTGCAATGCAGACCTTTTACATATAAATGAGCGTCCGTTACATTTAAGCACTTGTCAAACACGTTCACACAATGCTGATTAAGCCTATCACCACCAGATAAACATGAGTAGGATTGCAAGCATCAGTTATAATTCATTCTCATAATTCTCTCATCTCTCATAATTCATTCATTTAATAGTGTGTTCATTCAGTTATGAGAAGTGTGTGTGATTTTGACTCTATGTCCCTAGCTGCCATTCTCCACTAGTAAACCAGAGACCCTCAGCTGTTTTCCCTGTGATGTTAGGTCTGGACATATTAAGATGAACTGACTGTTTAATCCTGTGATCTTATGTTGCCATAGATGCCCTTTGTGTTTATTGATCTGTCCTCTATCGATGTTTATGGGCAGATTGAAGGGGAATGTGTCAGTGGACAAAAACTGGCTGTTTTGTAGATATCTAATATGCTAGAGTGATTTGACAGTGTTGGCCTGTCAGATTTTTATTGTTCCTTGTGTTGGTTTCACTTGTGTGTTTGAGGGTTTGGAGTATTGGTGAGATATACTGAAGAGAGGGTTTTGTTTCTGGGTGTTTGATTGGCTCTGTGTTTCTCCTCCTGTGACACACTTTCCCTCCACACCTGCCCTGCATTAGTCTTGTTAGTCTTGCCCTGCTCCCAGTGTTTCGCTCAGCCTATCAGCTCCTTGCCTGTTCCTTGTCCAGTCACCTGTTCCCCATTCCCTCATCAGTTTAGTCTGTATTTTAGTCCTGGTTTTCAGTTCAGTCTTGTTGGATCATTTTTTTCAGTTTTTGGTTCTGTTTTGTTTTGCCTGCCTGCACTTCTGTGTTCAGTTCCTGTGTTGGTTAATAAATATATTCTTCAGTTCCTTGTGTCTGTTGTGTCCTGTGTTTGGGTCTTTCTGCTCCGCATTTCATGACAGTAGTATTAGAACTGTAGTATTAGTAGTAGCATTAGTACTGTAATATTAGTAATAGTATTAGTACTGTAGTATAAGTAGTACAGTGTTGGTATTGTTATATTAGTACTGTAGTATAAGTAGTGTAGTATTATTATTGTTGTATTAGTATTAGGGGTGTGCCCGAATACAAATAATTATTTGGCAAAGCACAAATAGTGGGTTTTATACAAATATTTGTTTCATACAAATATTTAAAAAAATATTTGTTGGGGGTGTTCCCCAAAGATAAAGCTGAGCTACTGACACAAGCAAAGTGCTCCAAAGGGACTCTCCATAACCTGTTGTTCCACTTCTCCTTTCCACAAAGTTAAGTTTTAAAAGATAGGCAGTAAATGAAAAGTGCAAAGCAATAATTGCCTTTGAAGTTCCTCCCTACATGTTACATGGTGTGCTGTCTCTGTGTTATGGGTGTATAAATAGGTAGAGGTCTGTCTGCAATGAGGCGATGAGTAAAGTTTTAGCTCAGTAATCAGTGCAGTCGTCAATGATCTGGGAGACTCCAGTTCAAGACCCGATGTGTGGACCTCCTTCATAAGGTAGTTTATCCATGAACACTTATTATAACACTTTAATTTTCTAAAATTAAAAGTGTCATAGAAACAAAAACAGGATTTTTAAGCCTTTCCACTGTTATTCGAATACAAGTACAGATACAAATAATTTTACTGCCTCAATAAATACAGATACAAATACAAATACTGGGATCTCTGCACATCCCTAATTAGTAGTACTGTAGTACTACAGGGTGTGCAAAGTGTGTGTGATGTTTGATTTCAGCAGCTGATCTTCAGTCAGCAGTTTCTGTACACAGGAGAACCTCTCCCTCCTACCGAGGACACAGAGACACTGAGGAACCAAATGAGTTTAACCCAAACCCAAACCCAGCACACAGAGGTTCAGTGAATGTGGTGTTGAAGGTGTGAAGGTGGATCAGTGTGTCAGAGGAGACTCTGTAGAAGGACAGAGTGCCAGCAGGACAGTCCACATACACTGCTACTCTGTCAGAGACAGAGGAGGAGGAGGGTGAGAAGAGGAGGGTGAGGAGTTGGACGAAGAGCAGGGAAAGGAGGGGGATGAGGAAGAAGAGGGAGAGGGGGAGGTAAAGGAGGACAAGGAGGAGGAGGAGGAGGAGGAGGAGGAGGAGGAGGAGGCTGAGGAAGAGAGGAGGAGGGGAGGAGGAAGAGGAGGACAAAGAGAAGGAGGAGGAGGAGCAGATGGATGTTTCTCTGTTATTGTGACGGACAGAGTAACCCTCATCAGAGCAGTTCAGACTCCAGGACTGATCGTTCCCTCCAAACACACAGTTGTCACTGTCTCCTTTCCTTCTGATTCCTCTGTAAGTCACTGATATTTCAACCTCTCCTCTCTGCTTGACCTCCCAGTAGCAGCGACCAATTAGATCATTTGTACACAGCAGCTGAGGACAGGAGTCAAATCTGTCTGGATGATCAGGATATGACTGATCCGGGAACACACATGTCACCTTCCTGTTGTTGTCAGACAGTTTGAGTAATCTGTTTGTTGTGTTTGTGTCCAGTTCCAGTTCACAGGCATCTGATGGAGAGAACAAGACACAATACAGCTGCAGTTTATCATCTGTTGATTTATTAACAACTTTACTGACAATCACTGAAATTAAACCATTCAAACTTAAACCATCTCCATGACAACTGAGACACTCCATCAACTGAGGAAGGCCATGAGATGTGACTGAAAGCTTTGGAGATAAGTAGACTTTTTGATGAGAATTTTTGACCAAATTCAAACTTAAACTTCATTCCAGCTGCATCTGATGTTTGTCTAAATGTAAACTCAGCAGTTCAGTTAGAATACTAACAGTCAACATGACAGTGAAGACGTCAGTAATATTCATGTTTTATTAAATGAAGTTTGATGTAAAGTGAAGGTCTTCGCACATTAAGTCTGTTATTGTCATCTGTTAGAAACAGATTTTTGTCCAAATGCTCCAAACAGCTGAAGTCAGTATGAATGAATGAACTTTATCTGCAGGAGAAACATGAGTGACATTTTGGAGCAGGAGTACCACCATGTGGCCATTTATAAAACATTTCTTTTTGAACCCCTGAACTGTGACCAACAGCAGAAAATTTCTGTTTCATGGATTCATTGGTTCAAGATGAATGTCAGTTTAGGCCAAAACAGATTTTCCAACATTATGATCTTTTTTCACTTCTTTTACATATTTCATCCAGTTTTTCTCAAAGTTCTCATGACTCAAACTGAAAAGACACTCACACTTCCTCACATCAGGTTTCAGTCTCTGCAGTCCACCATGGTCCAGCCTGGAGGAAGAGACAAAGTCACAATCAACTTCATACACCTTCACTCAGATACACCATTAAACATCAATCAGAGTCCCTCAGATAATCAGAGTGTCCATTCACCTGTCTGTCCATACCAGAGAGTATCACTCTGAGTTTTGATAGGTGGGTCAGCTGATGGGGTTCACACCTTTTATTGTTGCCTTGCTGCGAAAATCTGAAAGGGGAGGATTTTCACTAAAAGCCTATAAAGAGAAATTGAACTAACCTCCAAACAGAACAAGTTCTGATCTAGAACACTAGAACTAGGAGATAGCAGGTAGTTGGTTGGTTTTTTTGAAACTTTGTTTTGAATTTGATTCAAATTTAAGCTGTTATCAGTCTTTGTTGGAGCAGAGCACTTCCTGGTTTCACTCTCTGAGTTTCAATTGGTGGGTCAGGTGAAGCAGGTCACACCCTCTATTGTTGCATTGCTGTGAAAATCTGAAAGGGGCGGGTTCAGCCATGATACTTCCGGGTACTTAAACACACAAACTGTGCTGTAGCATCAGCAGAACCATTAGCCCTCATCGTGTTAATCAACTTTAATCAACTTCTCAGTTTTTACAGTGAAGTGTGTCTTCAGAGAAATATGACAAAAACACAGAGTGTCTGTTCAAAATGTTTTACAGCAGTCCTGTGGGTCTGTGAGAACTTTGTGTTTATTTAGAATAAATGATGATATTTGTGGTATAATAGGACTTTTTACAGAGCACATACTGTATAAAATGATGTAGGTCATATTTTGTTGCAGCCTTGTTACAGCTCTGATGGTGTCAGCAGAGGTCTGTACTGTAAATAAGTTTAAACTGGGTATGTCTGTAACATAAGTTTCCCTGCTGCCTCAAAAATGTGAGTTGAGTAATTATTTGAAGTCGTCTCATGAGTTGTGAAAATATAAAACCAGCTAAATTAACTCAGTTAGAGAAAACAAGTTCAATAACGTACAGATATTAAGGTAAATCAACAAATATTCAGTCACACTGACAAACATCACAGTCAGAACTCCATTTATATTTTCTCAGATTTAAGAGTCACTTCTTCATCTCTCAGCTGTCAGTTACTGTTAATTCTGTTACATTATGTGTTTTAAATAAAGTTTAGAGGCTGAATTCACTTTAGTGTTGTTTTCATTATTATGAAAAAAATCAATCCTGACTTCTGTTAACATCTCTGGAGAGTTTAAACTCTCAAACAATGCATGCTGGGAAGTCGCAGAAACTTATTTTAATTAGTTTAGTGAATGTTCAGAGGTCAGAGGTCAGAGGTCAGAGGTCATGTCGCACAGATTAACACACAAACACCAGCAGATTAAAGATGATCTCTTTATTTATACGAGTCACAGGATTACAAAATGCAGATGGAAACCAGTACAAGAGGATCTACTGAGGATCTACTGTTAATGTTTCATGTGTCAAAGGAAAATTATATTTATCTAACAAGAATCTTCTGTGGATCTGTTCCAACTACAATGATCACCTGTAGATCTACAGTGGTCACCAGTAGATCTAGGGAAAATCTATTGTGAACCCACCAACAATGTTTTGTAGATCTATTTTAGATCTATGATAATCTTCGAGGGATTTTCTACCAAAGATTCACTAGCGATCCCAGTATATCTAGGGTGATATGTCCTGTAGATCTACTGATAATGATTTACAGTAGATCTCTGTTGAATTTCCTGTGGATATACAGAAGATCTCCACTTGATCTCTGGTGGATCTCCAGTAGATCAGTGATGGATCTTCTGTAGATATACATATCATCTAATGTAGATCTCGGATGGATCTGTTTTATCTTCTGAAGATGTACAGTGGATCACTACTAGATCTCTGGTGGGTCTCCAATGGATCCCCAGTAGATCTTTGATTATCCCCAGTAAATCTGTGGTGGATCCCCTGTAGATCTTCAGTAGATCCCCAGTAAATCTGTGGTGGATCTCCTGTAGATTTACAGTAGATCCCCAGTAGATCTGTGGTGGATCCAGTAGATCCTCTCAGGGCAGAGTCTCCATGTTGACCCTGGACAGGTTGAGATCGTAGTAGATGTTGAGTTTGTTGATGGATCTCAGGTCGGTGATCCGGTGTTTGTACTCCAGCAGGTGAGAGTTGTTGACGGCCACCTTGAACTCTCTGTTGGTGCACATGATCTTAATCTGTAACAACAGAACCACACACACCAGTCAGCTACCTGCTCACCTCTTTACCCTCAGGCTTTGGTGCGTTCAAGGAACCTCTGACACCACGTTAGAAGGAAAAAAAGGACTTTGGTCGCACTTTAAAAGGTTTGTGTATAAAATTAATCATCATCAGCAGTAAATCTAAACCTCTGAGTCTGACCTCAAAGGGCTGTCCCTGGACGAAGGGGAAGTTCTGCAGCTCTCGCTCCTCTTTGCCCCATTTTTTGCCGATGCAGCTGTTCCTGACGATCACCTTGCTGCCGCTCTCGTTGAAGCGAGGGTTGAAGTGGAAGGCCAGATCATGTGATGTAGACAGATCCACTGTGATTCTGAAAGGCAGCAGAAAGGATCACTGAGTACAGCAGCCGTCACCACAAACTAACGAGACTGTCCTCCAAAGAAAAACCACACAACAGGTCATAATGCCCAAAGAAAAAATTACATATAGTTCGTTTAAGTGACATCTGCCATTTTATTCAGAGGAGGAGGGTGGATGGAGACATTAACCCGACAGTGGACGGATGTTTGTGTCCTTTTTTCCTGTCAGACTGATTTAACAGTTTCATCCCGGCTTTGATTGTCTTTGTTTATATGTTTTTTTTACATCTTGTCGTATGTGTTGGCATGTGGTGACTATTGTAGTTTCCCCTTTGGAGATGAGGAGACTGTAACCTTCCTCAAATCAATACATGAAACAAACAGAAATTTCATATTTCCATCATGTTTCCCATCGTTTGAGCTTTTAATGACGTCATCTCGTTGTGTCTTCTTCTTCTGCAACGGTTTGATGGCACAGACTGTTTATCTGCTAATATTCACACAACAGCAGCGGATGGAAACAAACATTAATTTGAATTTTCTTTTCATAATTTTCTGGAAATTATGTTAAAATTTGAGCTACATTTGGATGAAACTTGACTTCAGACACAGAGAGAGAACATGAAAATTCTCATCTCAGTCAACATCCATCCGTCTGCTGCTGAGGTTTAAAGGTTTACAGGTTAATACTGACTTATCAGCGTTGGGTTTGATGACTCCAGCGATGGTGATCAGCAGTTTGTCGTAAACTCCACGGGGCAGATTCTGGCTGTACGGCACCGCCTGTCAACAAGAAAACACCTGTTATTATATCCATCCGTCTGTCTCTTGTTGTGGTAATTCATCTCTTGCACTTGACTTCAATGAGGAAAGAGAAACTCTCAGTGCAGTATTGTCAGACTGTCTTTAATGTTCAGAGCGCGGTTCACTCCACTGATACAAACAGACAAGCTGCTGCAGAGGAGTGAGCTCTGAACAGCAGGACGAAGACTCCTTTATCTCTTTCTCACCAACCTCTAGGAGTTGTCATGACTTCTCTATGCGTGGTTATAACTATACAGACATGGCAGGATCTACTCAGAGTAAACGGATGTTCTTTGCTTCTCTTTCACACAGGAACAAGTTCACACAAGCATTTAAACATATTTATACAATAATTTTCCTCAAACTCTCCTCACCAGGTTCTGTTGGGGGGCAACAGGGACAGCAGGACCAGGTCCAGGTGCAGAGGGTTGGGGGGTCGGGGAGGGCCAGGCGGGCTGGTTGGGGCCCCCTGAGGGCCATGCTCCTCCTCCTCCTGCTGGACCTGTGGCTGGACCTCCAGGCCACGCCCCTCCTCCTCCAGCTTGACCTCCGGCTGGACCTCCAGGCCATGCTCCTCCTCCTCCAGCTTGACCTCCGGCTGGACCTCCAGGCCATGCTCCTCCTCCTCCAGCTGGACCTCCAGGCCACGTCGGATTGGCGGAGGGCTGATCTGGTTTACATTTTTAAAAGTTCTCATTTTAGGCTCATTTTTACACACAAATATCACACAGACACATCTCTCTATCCTTTCTTTTTTTGTTTGTCTGAGTTTTATTAAAGCCCCAATGTGCAGGATTTCAAAATGTCTGACTTTAGAGACTCCTGGTGGTCAAATCATAATATAAAAGTGAAAACACACGGAAAAACCTTAGCAACCACCTTAGCAACAACCTTAGCAACCAAGGCTACAGAACAGACAGCTGTTTATGAGCATGTGCGACGAGTCGACGTCAGCTCATCAACAAGGTAGAAAAAACTGTTGCAAACAAGGCAGGTTGAAGCCCTGACTTTTGACTTGCAGGCAACATTTCTACATATGTTCACCTTAAGTTTTGGAACTTTGACCATGTTTAACATCTGACATCAGAACAGGAAATATATAACAGAAAAGTACAAAAAACAGAATATGGCCACTTTAAACTATATCCACTGTTAGCTTAGCTTGGTTGCTAACAGGACAATAAGTTCAAACTGTTCATTCAAAGCTTTATTAGTATCATGTCCTCCTGTAACTGGAAACATCCATCCATCAGGATACAATAGCTTCCTCCATTTTGGACTCTCTGTTCTCTCAAAGCTCAGCTCTGTCAGGACGGTTTGTTATTGGTCAAAGCTGCAAATTTGTGGGTCAAAAATCAACCAAGTTGAACTTGACAAATAAGAACTTTCGATGCTTTAAATCCTGGTGTAACTCGGCTTCATACCTGAGTGGATCCAAACATGTGTTGTGTGGATTTATACACGTCAGGTTCTGCTTTTCTACAGATCTGTTTTGGTTTGAGTCTAAAATTTTGGACCTATGTAGACCTCGACACGTCATCTGATTTTTCCACAAAGAAGAATTTGCACCATCAGAACAATGTGAGAGACGCTGTTATCACATATTAATCAGAATATTCTGCATGTTGAAGAACTTGAAGAAGACAAAGAATCAGAACAAAAAGAGTGTGATGAAGATGATGATGATGGTTGTGAGCTTACTTGGCCATGTGGGATTGGCAGGTTGTCCAGGCCAAGGACCGCCCCCTCCTGATTGGTTATTGCCACCGCTGGGCCAATCGCCGAGAGCGTCTGAGAGCTGCAGACAGACAGAGAGGAAAGGTAAACATGCTGAGCTGCAGTTCCTCTAACGTCCACCAGATGCTGCTGACATCAAACTGAACTACTCAGTCAGTTAATGTCTTATCAAAAGTGCTGGAAGAAGTATTCAGATGTTTTACTTAAGTAAAACCATCAACATAACATTGTAAAAATGCTCCATTACAAGTAAAAGTCCTGCATTTTCATGTTGTTGCTGGTGAATAACTATTTATATATTTTTGGGTAGTTTGTAACAATGCATCATATTTTATAAATATGTTTTTTTATGGAAAAACTGAATGTGCAAAGTAACAAGTAACTACAGTAACAAGAGTACAATAAAACTGTCAAAACTGTACCTAAAAGTTGTGCTTTGTACTTGAGTAAATGTACTTAGTTGCTTTCCACCTCTGGAACAGTGCAGTTACAGCCTGTAATGGTTTAATAGCCTAATACCATCACTGTCAAGGTCAAAATCAGGTTTAATGAACACAAACTTCAACTCCCTCTCCATTCAAAATGACCATTTGTGTTTATTATCACTCAAAGAATCAGAATTAATTATAAGTCTACTGTATATTTCTATTGGTTCATTTATTTCTAGATAGCTGATTCAGGGCTAAAGTTGTTTTTTTCCCCAACCTCAGTGGAAATGACACCTCTGTGTGAGCTCAGTAAACCTGAGTGTCCCAGCTGTCCCTGAACGCAGCACAGCCCACAGTGCAGAGAGTGTGTGCAGACTGAGGGTGTGTTCACTGTTCAGCAGCCGATGACAGATTCAGCTGGAATGTTCTGTATGAAGGTGTTGTTTTTAGACATGAATGCTGCCTTGTTGACACACATACACACATACACACACACACACACACACACACACACACACACACACACACTGGATAAATAACCAGCTACAGTGTGTGTTTTATTTTTGTTCATCTGAATCCGAGTAAATCCTCCAGGAGTCGACGTAGTGTTTCAGTGTCTTACAGACAGAAAAAGAAGAAACAGTCGAGTAAAACTGAGCAAAAACGAATCATATTCACACCTAAATATTTTTTAAAACCTCATTCACTCTCGTCCTCGATGATTTCTTACCATGCAGGTAGTTTTACTTGTTGAGGTTTTAAGATCTCAGCCAGTATCCGAATGCAACCCTGTAATTCCGAAGGAAAATCTGCTGCTTCCTTCCCATAAAGTTTATGTCTTATGTCTAAATGTCTCTTAATGGTTAATAGATTTTTTCAGTTTCAGTTCTGCTGTATTTTATGCGAGCAGTTTCTCCATCTTTTCATAAATAAAATAGATGACATTAGGCTCCTTATTACACCTCCTCATCTGTACTGAGTGAAGCCAGTAGGCTTCACTTTAAGCAGATTTCTAGTTAGACTTAGAGGAGTTAATCTCCCAGTTCAGTTCTTCCACCCGTCGATTAGACATCATCCCCATTAGATTTCTGAAAGAGGTGTTTCAAAGTGTTTCTATCTAGTATGAACTGCTCGCTGTCTGTCGGCTCTTTCCCATCCAGTTTTGAAAATGCAATAATTCGACTTCTCCTGAAGAAACCTTTACTCTTGTCTCAAACAACTTTTGACTAATTTCAAATTTACCTTGTTTATCTAAAATTTTGGAAGTCTGCTGCCTCTCAGTCAGTCTTTCATATGAATAACTGTAGTATTTTTGAGTAACATCATTCAGGATTCTGTGTCCAGCACACAACAGCTTTCATTAATGTTACCGATGACTTACTGCTCGCCGCCGACTCCGAGGCCTGTTTACGTTGAATTCTGCTCGATTTGAGTTTGATACAGTCGATCATGATTTTAAATCACCTGGAAAACTGTGTTGGGATGAAGGACGCTGCTCTTTCCTGGTTTCTCTCCTATCCAGATCTTTCTCTGTTGTAACAGGAGAATTCTTCATCCCCAGCCCCGCTCTCCTGTGGTGTTCCACAGGGCTCATGTCTCGGTCCTGTATTATTTTTTTATTTATATGCTTCCTTTGGGTCAGATCATCCATAACTATAATATTAAAGGCCCAATATGTAACTTTTCATTAAACTGTAGACCTATGTTATATATTTTGTTCAGTTGTGTCCTCACATGATCCAAACAACATTCCCAACAAGTTTCAAACCCTTAGAAATCCATCATTTTAATCAAGGTAACGCTCCGTTTCATCTGGTCGACGGTCAATGGCTTTTTTTTTTTTTTTTCCAGCTCTAAGTCATTTTTAACTATATCTTTTTAACCAGATGAAGGATTTTAGTCATTGGACAAAGCCCGGCGCGTCTCATACAGACACTGAAGGGCGCCTTGTGTGTCGGTATTTGACGGCGAGGGTCGACGGCCATGACAAAGTGTCGGTATTTGACGCCCTGGGATGAGAACGTGTTGTTTTATTGACTCGTGCTGCCTCCTCAGGTTGGATCCTCCTCACTATTCCCTCCTCGTTACTAAAGGTAAACGGCGTTTTCCGTTAGAGCTCCGCAGTTGTGGAGCTTCCTGCAAACTCAGTGTTTTCGGTTAAATCGCTTCTCAAAACTCACAGTCACAGGAAGACTTTTTATAGTAAATCTGTTGTTTGTCAGGTTTCTATTACACTTATTCTGTA
>NC_089532.1:630000-640000 GCF_963924715.1 Thunnus thynnus
CACCTGATTAATGATGATTCATGTTTTTATTATTATGGGGGGGGGTCGACAGTGAAGAGTCAGTGAATCAGCTGCTGATTGGACGAGAGCAATGATCGGTCTCTCTGACAGCAGGAACACGCTACACAGCACAGAACTGACATCACATTTAAAGCAGTGATGATAGATAATAAATAATATTCATATACATATAAAGCTTCATTTTACTGTTAAGAAGGTGAGTTTATGGACCTGAATGTTTTAAAACATGTTTAAAATGAATTTATTGGAGGAAATGTTGCTGCTGAAGTCTAACAGAAAATAATATTTCTGCTCAGTTGTTTTGTTTTCTACCAGAATGTTTTGTTGGCATTAATATAATTTTCTTTTCTTTTATCCTAAATTGTGTGTTTTAATTATTTACAGACTGAAATAAATTTCAGTTCCAGTTTCAGTTCAGTGCAGGAGCAGAATAACTGCTATAATTATAGAATAATTATGTTTAAATTCAGTCTTCATTTGATTTAATTAGATTTTTACATGTATGTTTTCTATTTCACTTCCATTTTAATTTCATTAAGATCTAATGTATTAATGTATTTTATATTTCTTGTCTTTCTGTGTCCACATCCTGCTGCTTTTTAATTTTTTTTATTGATGATGATACTTTGCTGGTCCAAAAAAGAGTTCAATTAAATTAAAGTTTTAAAGGAGTGCAAAGCAAAGATGTCTGCCGGGGGGGGGGGGGGGGGGGGGGGGGCATCCTGGTAATCCAGACTAAAATCTCCAGACTGTAAGTGTTTGATGCTGAACGCAGAGTCTGAGTGTGTGTGTGTTATAGTCTGTATGTGTGTGTGTGTGTGTGTGTGTGTGTGTGTGTATGTGTGTGTGTGTGTGTGTGTGTGTGTGTATGTGTGTGTGTGTGTGTATGTGTGTGTGTGTGTGTGTGTGTGTGTGTGTGTGTGTGTGTGTGTGTTATAGTCTGTATGTGTATGTGTGTGTGTGTGTGTGTGTTATAGTCTGTATGTGTGTGTGTGTGTACAGTATGCAGACTGGGATAATCCCAGCTGAGCTACTGACCTCGACACAAAACCAGTTCAACAGGAGCCACAAACCCCAAACAGACGACAGCAGGAGGTCTGAGACAAAGAACAGTGACGCTGTACAGTGGGCGTGTGTGTGTGTGTGTGTGTGTGTGTGTGTGTGTGTGTGTGTGTGTGTGTGTGTGTGTGTGTGTGCGTGTGTGTGTGTGTGTGTGTGTGTGTGTGTGTGTGTGTGTGTGTGTGATTCAGGTTAAGGGCTTGTTGATGTTTTCTTTCTTTGTTAAAGGAAATGTTCTGCTCCACATTCATATTAAGAATAACCAACAATGAACTGATCAAGTATTGTGTTTGTATCAAAGCTGATATATCTGATTAAAACTAACGCTGCACTGGGTCACATGTTCCTTCATCATGAAGATTTTGGTCACGTTAGTTTGTTTAGAAACGGCTCCAAAGACTAATAACAGCATCATGTTTTCAGTCTCTGCAGAGTAGTTCTGTGTAAGGCAGACGCTACTGAGCATGTGCAGGAACACGGTTCTGTTTACAGCTTCACCAGCTTGTTGTGCTGCAGATCATCAACCTCTGACTCTGTACTGAAATTCTTTGATAAATTTACAGTTTCAGTGCTTACAATCTGCAAGGATCACATGAGCAGATGACTAAATGTAGGCCAAATGCTTTAAAGGACACATATTTTCAGCTTTGCAGCTCTATATTTATATTCTGGGGCTCTACTGGAATATTTTATTATGATTAACAGTTAAAAACTCTTTATTTATCTTCTACTGGTCCTTTATGCAGCCACTCAGTTCAGCCTCTGTCTGAAACAGGCTGTTTTAGCTCCTGTCTCTTGAAGGCCCGCCTCCCGATGAGCTGCAGACACCAAGAGCAGAACATCCACTTTACTACAGGATGCACCCACTTTACTACATGATACCGCTACTTTACTGCAGGGCATGCCCACTTTACTACATGATACCGCTACTTTACTGCAGGGCACACCCACTTTACTACAGGACGAACCCACTTTACTACAGGACGCACACACTTTACTACATGATACCACTACTTTACTGCAGGGCACGCCCACTTTACTACATGATATGCCTACTTTACTACAGGACGAACCCACTTTACTACAGGACACACACACTTTACTACAGGATGAACCCACTTTACTACAGGACACACACACTTTACTACAGGACACACACACTTTACTACAGGACACACACACTTTACTACAGGACGAACCCACTTTACTACAGGACACACACACTTTACTACAGGACACACACACTTTACTACAGGATGAACCCACTTTACTACAGGGCATGCCCACTTTACTACATGACACACCCACTTTACTACAGGACGAACACACTTTACTACAGGACGAACCCACTTTACTACAGGACACACACACTTTACTACAGGATGAACCCACTTTACTACAGGACACACACACTTTACTACAGGACGAACCCACTTTACTACAGGACACACACACTTTACTACAGGACACACACACTTTACTACAGGATGAACCCACTTTACTACAGGACACACACACTTTACTACAGGACACACACACTTTACTACAGGATGAACCCACTTTACTACAGGACACACACACTTTACTACAGGACACACACACTTTACTACAGGACACACACACTTTACTACAGGATGAACCCACTTTACTACAGGACACACACACTTTACTACAGGATGCCCACTTTACTACAGGACACACACACTTTACTACAGGATGAACCCACTTTACTACAGGACACACACACTTTACTACAGGATGAACCCACTTTACTACAGGACACACACACTTTACTACAGGATGAACCCACTTTACTACAGGATGAACCCACTTTACTACAGGACACACACACTTTACTACAGGACACACACACTTTACTACAGGATGAACCCACTTTACTACAGGACACACACACTTTACTACAGGATGAACCCACTTTACTACAGGACACACACACTTTACTACAGGACACACACACTTTACTACAGGACACACACACTTTAGTGGGTGCACCCACTTTAGGACCACCGGGTGGAAGCAGAGTCAGTGACGTCATGGCGTGAAGCTGCTGAGCACTGAACCGTCTCTGCAGGATCAGACATGCAGCTCGTCTCTGCAGTTCAAACACGCAGCGAGAGATCAGCTGCAGATTACGTCTCTGCCAAAACAAAGAGAAGCAGAGATAACGCTGTCATCATCCGTCACAGAGAGAGGAGAGCGCAGGTGGAGCTCCTGTCGTCAAATACCACAGAACACAGATCTTATCCGCTCATCAGCTCTGACATCTGCAGCCAGAGTCGCTGATTCTGAGGAATGAAGAGTTTTTACAGTCAGACCAAGTTTTTGTCCCGTCAGTCGTCCAACAAACCTCCCAGACTGCTTCTGTCTTTAAGAACAGTACAAGTGTTGATTAGCAGAACAACAAAACCATGTCATTCTATTTGAGCTACTTTCAAGAAACTTAAGGATGTTGACATTGATATGTTTGATGTAATTCTGTATTTGAGTCGAGATAAGATTGAAAATAACAAGCTGAATATTATACAACTATTTTTGGAAAATTACATATTCATAAGAAAAACACCTTTCCTGCAATTCTTCATGAATTTAAACAATATAGCAGCATTTTAGATTAGAAACAAAAAAGCTGTTTTTGTTTGTTTTTGTCTGTACATTAACTTGTATATGAATATTTTGTATATGAACATATGTACAATAAAGAAAAGCCAAATGTCATTCAAACCCACAAAACTTTATTTCAACTTCTAGAAGCGACCTCAAAGTTTCCAAAGATCCCAAATCTGTCAGTGTGAATTTTGAGGAGATGTGTGTAAAACGAAGCAGCAGAATGTTTCCGTCTGATGGAGTCTGTGGTTTGACTGTTTCGCTCAGTGGAAACTTCAGAGCCGCAGCAACATGACACATGATATATATACAGTCTGATACTGACACTGAGGATCCTTACGGCTTCTTACAGGCCAGTAAAAGGACGTTAAAGAGGTTCAGTTCTCCTTAAAGAGAAAACATTACATGGAAAATCTGCCTCATTTTATTTCTGTTAGAGAAATGTCTTATAGTTCTTTAATATTGTTCTGAAGGTCTGATGGTCCTCCATGGTTCCTCTTCATCACTAGTATTTAGTAGCACAATTTGTATACAGTCCTGGTAAAATAAATAAGGCACAAACTGAGTTGAATGTTCTTTATTGTAATTGTTGCTGTATTGATATTGTGTGTCTGGTAGATCGGAGGCCCTGTTGACACAACGTGTGCCTCTGCCGTGTCTCCTCTCAGAGTATCTGAGATATAAAACACTAAAAAAGACTCGGCTTTCTGGGATGGAACCATCTTTCATCCAGGTCCAGTTTTAAACTTGCTGTAATTGGAACCTGTGATGAAAGAGTCTTATGTTGTCTTTCTAATCCTCGTATTTTTCTACCAACACACCAAAACTGTTTTTATTCAAAGTAATAAACGTGAGACAGCTGTGTCTGTCTAGACTGAACCAAAACAACAAAGATTCTGGTAGAATTTCAATTATTAAAGCTCCAGACAATCATTTATTTTTTCAATTTTGCCTGAACTCTATAAGTAAGAACTGTGTCTGCTAATGAAGGCAGATATATTACATTAAACAACATCTATTATATAGAAATCCTACATAGATTCAGTATTATGGCCCAAATATTAACAGTTACAACCACAAACACAACAGAGAAACACATTTACTGTAATATCATTAATATATTCATTAATGATGAAGGGATGAGGGGATGAAGGGATGAGGGGATGAAGGGATGAAGGGATGAAGGGATGAAGGGATGAGGGGATGAAGGGATGAAGGGGTGAAGGGATGAGGGGATGAAGGGATGAAGGGATGAAGGGGTGAAGGGATGAGGGGATGAAGGGATGAGGGGATGAAGGGATGAAGGGATGAAGGGATGAAGGGATGAGGGGATGAAGGGATGAAGGGGTGAAGGGATGAGGGGATGAAGGGATGAAGGGATGAAGGGGTGAAGGGATGAGGGGATGAAGGGATGAAGGGATGAGGGGATGAAGGGGTGAAGGGGTGAAGGGATGAAGGGATGAAGGGGTGAGGGGATGAAGGGATGAAGGGATGAGGGGATGAAGGGATGAAGGGATGAGGGGATGAAGGGGTGAAGGGGTGAAGGGATGAGTGGATGAAGGGATGAAGGGGTGAGGGGATGAAGGGATGAAGGGATGAGGGGATGAAGGGATGAAGGGATGAGGGGATGAAGGGGTGAAGGGATGAGGGGATGAAGGAATGAAGGGGTGAGGGGATGAAGGGATGAAGGGATGAGGGGATGAAGGGATGAAGGGATGAGGGGATGAAGGGATGAAGGGATGAAGGGATGAGGGGATGAAGGGATGAGGGGATGAAGGGATGAGGGGATGAGGGGATGAAGGGATGAAGGGATGAAGGGATGAGGGGATGAAGGGATGAGGGGATGAAGGGATGAAGGGATGAAGGGATGAGGGGATGAGGGGATGAAGGGATGAAGGGATGAGGGGATGAAGGGATGAAGGGATGAGTGGATGAAGGGATGAGGGGATGAAGGGATGAAGGGGTGAAGGGATGAGGGGATGAAGGGATGAAGGGATGAGGGGATGAAGGGATGAAGGGGTGAAGGGGTGAAGGGATGAGTGGATGAAGGGATGAAGGGGTGAGGGGATGAAGGGGTGAAGGGATGAGGGGATGAAGGGATGAAGGGGTGAGGGGATGAAGGGGTGAAGGGATGAGGGGATGAAGGGATGAAGGGGTGAGGGGATGAAGGGATGAGGGGATGAGGGGATGAAGGGATGAAGGGATGAAGGGATGAAGGGATGAGTGGATGAAGGGATGAAGGGATGAAGGGATGAAGGGGTGAAGGGATGAGGGGATGAAGGGATGAAGGGATGAGGGGATGAAGGGATGAAGGGATGAGGGGATGAAGGGATGAAGGGGTGAGGGGATGAAGGGATGAAGGGATGAGGGGATGAAGGGATGAAGGGATGAGGGGATGAAGGGATGAAGGGGTGAGGGGATGAAGGGATGAGTGGATGAGGGGATGAAGGGATGAGGGGATGAGGGGATGAAGGGATGAGTGGATGAAGGGATGAAGGGGTGAGGGGATGAAGGGATGAGTGGATGAAGGGATGAAGGGGATGAAGGGATGAATGGATAAGGGGATGAGGGGATGAAGGGATGAAGGGATGAAGGGATGAGGGGATGAAGGGATGAGTGGATGAGGGGATGAGGGGATGAAGGGATGAAGGGATGAAGGGGATGAGGGGATGAAGGGATGAAGGGATGAAGGGATGAGGGGATGAAGGGATGAGTGGATGAAGGGATGAGGGGATGAAGGGATGAAGGGATGAGGGGGTAAAGATGTTTATTTATTGTCGTTTTGTAGTTTTTGGACTTTTCATCAGACTGAAGAATCACTTTGGACTCATAATTACAGAAGCACATGTGTTGTTATCTAAACTGTTTAAAAGACAAAGTCAACATTAAAAACCAGACTGCAGACTGTCGGAGGTCAGACGGTTCATTATTGGCCGAGTCCTCTGAGCTCCCAGTCAGCATTAAAAACCACAAACTGGTCCCGGATCAGCTGATGGAGGACGGAGTGAGTCATGGAGCAGAGACAGGCTGAGCACACAGAATGAAATCCGGTCAGCTTAAAGGAGCATTCTGCTTTATTTTACATCCACGATGCTTTGATTAGTGCGGTTGAGTCCAGGAGCAGAAACACTGGATCTGAATAATCAAAACTGAGGTGATTCCAGCGCGACGCTGCCGCCTCACGAACCTCAGATCAAACTGTCAAACTGAGCAGCGCTGAACAAATATGATCAATATTTCGTTGCCTGTTTCTGCCTCAAATGTTATCAGAAACATATTTTAGTGAAATGTTTCGCTGCAAAACGAGAACATTTGTGACTCGGCCGCCATGTTGAAAATGTACTAAGAACTGCCCAACATACCAACATGTGTTCTGTCCGTGTGAATAACCGTGTTATCGTGTGTATCTGAGCTGTAATTATCACGTCACTTCCTGAGAGCCTTCCTGCCGGTCGAACACGTGTCACCATGGTAACACACCTGCCAGCCTCACCTCTACCGGTATCTGTAGCACTAACTGACAGATATATATACTTACAGCTTTATACTTACACTTAAACTGAAGCGTTATTAACGTTACGCCAGAGTTGCTTTGGTCACTGTGTGATATGTTTTCATTGTCGACGTCACTGCTGCATTGCATTGTGGGATATTTATGCTGGCATAGTGTCCAGTTCCCTTTCCCTTCCATCTCTCATGTTACAGCTGAACAGTCACTAAGATGAACAGGATCCAGTCTGTCTTCACCTTTATGGAGACGTTAAACTACAAACACAGAGACAGAACATCAGGTCTGTTTAATTATCATCCAGCAGTTTCAAACTGTGGAAATGTGTTCACGTTGAAGTTCAGCTTCACTGTGCTCTGTGTCCTCCGTGTCCGTCACATGTTTTTATCACATTAGCGGATATTTTCGGATCTTCTTTCATGTCCCAGTGCATTCTGGGTAATCGGCCCTCCTGCTCTCTGCGGTCGGACGGCTGAATCTTCCCACCGTAAATCTGAAGCTCATGAACGTTTTTTCATTAAATGACTTTATTAAATCAGCAGCAGCCCGACAGCTGAGGTCACAGAGTGTGTGTGTGTGTGTGTGTGTGTGTGTGTGTGTGTGTGTGTGTGTGTGTGTGTGTGAATGAATTAAGCAGATGTTACAGTACAAACCTCAAACACAGAAAACAGAGTCCAGTCTTCAGCTCCACACTGACTGTGTGTGTTTCAGTGAGACTGAAGAATCTTTAAGGACAAATTCTGCACATTAAGCTTCATATTTATATCTGACAGTTCAAAACTCTTTATTTATCTCATACTGTAGTATAACTGTATATAACTACTGTAGTAGTAGTTAGTAAGTGTGTTACATCACTGACTATCAGTGCTGGAAGAAGTACTGAGATACTTTACTGCAGTAAAAATACTAATACAGCAAAGTAAAAATACTCCATTACAAGTAAAAGTACATAAATATTATGAGCTTGATGTAGTTAAAGTATTGCAGTAAAAGTACATAAGTATTATGAGCTTGATGTAGTTAAAGTATTGCAGTAAAAGTACATAAGTATTATGAGCTTGATGTAGTTAAAGTATTGCAGTAAAAGTACATAAGTATTATGAGCTTGATGTAGTTAAAGTATTGCAGTAAAAGTACATAAGTATTATGAGCTTGATGTAGTTAAAGTATTGCAGTAAAAGTACATAAGTATTATGAGCTTGATGTAGTTAAAGTATTGCAGTAAAAGTACATAAGTATTATGAGCTTGATGTAGTTAAAGTATTGCAGTAAAAGTACATAAGTATTATGAGCTTGATGTAGTTAAAGTATTGCAGTAAAAGTACATAAGTATTATGAGCTTGATGTAGTTAAAGTATTGCAGTAAAAGTAGTGGTTTGGTCCCTCTGACTGATATATTATTATATATGACATCATTAGATTATTAATAGTGAAGCATCAGTGTTAGAGCAGCATGTTACTGTTGTAGCTGCTGGAGGTGGAGCTAGTTTACACTACTTTATATACAGTTAGCTAGTTTAGTCCAGTGGTTCCCAACCTAGGGGTGGGGCCCCTCCAAAGGGTCAGCAGATAAATCTGAGGGGTGGTGAGATGATTAATGGGAGAGGAAAGAAGAAAAAACAAAGTTCTGATACACAAATCTGTTTTCAGTTTTTGGACTTTTTCTCTAATCTTTGATTTTTGCTGAAATATTGGATCATTTGAACATTTATTGAAATGAAAGCATGTGAGAAGTTTAGAGGGAAAAATCACTATTTGGTGGAGCTGTTAACAACTCATAGACATGTGAAATGTGACCCCGACTACACACTGCTTTTTGTAAGACGTCAAAAGCCAAAAAGGTTGGAAACCACTGGTTTCATCTTTAACAATGTGTTGTATTTTAAAAGCTTGTTATATTATCCATTGTGTCAAATCTTCATCTGAAAAGTAACTAAAGCTGTCAAATAAATGTAGTGGAGTAGAAAGTACAATATTTCCCTCTGAAATGTAGAAAGTAGCATCACATGGAAATACTCAAGTAAAGTACAAGTACCTCAAAACTGTACTTCAGTGCAGTATTTGAGTAAATGTACTTAGTTACTTTCTATCTCTGTTGGCTGATTGCAGTTAACTCAGTCATACCAGATAAATAGAATAAAGTTAGTATTTGATCTGACATTAACACTTTTTCCCACTTAGCTGCTTGTAATAACCGTCTGAACACTATGAAATATGCAGATATTATAAAGTGAGCTGCTGCACTACTGTGATGTAAGAGGGGACACAGGTGAGGAGGAAGCAGGTGATCAGTAGGTCAGTGAGCTAAGCTGGAACTGCTTTATGTTTTTATATAATCTTGTACTGTTCTAACGGTGGGTGATGTAGGGCTGCACCTGTGTTTTTAATGTTTTAAAGGGTCTGATTTTAGCTTTTACTGAAGAAAAAAAGGAGAAAAGTTTTCTTTTAAATATCCAGCTCAACGTAAGAACATTTTTATATTTGTAGGATCCTTTTAAATCATGTTAATGTTGGGCCGGTTTTAATGGTGCTGGTTCTGTGTGTGTCATCGTTCTGGGAGTATTCTGGGATGTTGGAGGCCTCCAGTCACAGCAGCAGGTAGCAGCTCCCTCCTCTGGCTTTAGTTTGATTGTTTTATAGAATATTATCTGGTTTTAATAAAAGCCCATTATGACGACACTACTATCACTCGTTAGTGAGATAACTTCATCACTAACGATCAAACTCGTTATGTCAGTGAACTACCGCACAATATTTCACTGTATATTCATTTAAAAGCTGATTGTT
>NC_089532.1:647500-650000 GCF_963924715.1 Thunnus thynnus
GGGGGTCTGTGGGGGTCTATGGGGGTCTGTGGGGGTCTATGGGGGTCTGTGGGGGTCTATAGGGGTCTATGGGGGTCTATAGGTGTCTGTGGGGGTCTGTGGGGGTCTGTGAGGGTCTGTGGGGGTCTATGGGGGTCTATAGGGGTCTATGGGGGTCTGTGGGGGTCTATAGGGGTCTATAGGGGTCTGTGGGGGTCTGTGGGGGTCTGTGGGGGTCTATAGGGGTCTGTGGGTGTCAGATTCGCTTTGATGTCTGAACGCACCTTTCTGTCAGTTCCTGGTCGTAACGTCGGACATTAAGATCCCGTCTGTGTGTCTGTAATGAAGCAGGATGTGGAAACATTATTCACTAATCAAACTGGAGCCTTTGGGTGAATAAAGACTGAATTATAATTGAGGACCCCCCCCCCCCCCCCCCCCCCCAGGTGAACCCAGGTTTAATTAAACGGTTTGTGGTCAGAGAGAGTGTGTGTGTGTGTGTGTGTGTGTGTGTGTGTGTGTATTAAACACACATTTAATTGTCACTTCAGGCTCAGATGCACTCAGACACACTTCCTCCTTAACAAAGACACACTCAGCTTTACTGGAGTGAAAGTAATGAACAGATTACAACACATCAGGTCACATCATCAGATTACAAGAATGAAAACCAAACACCAAAGAAATGAAGAGTTAGTGATTCACCAACATCTGCTCACACACACGTGTTCTCATCAGCACATTAGTACGGTGGCTCTTAAGGACAAAACACAAAAAGAAAAAAGAAAAGACAAAAGCAAAAGCACAAACATTAAGGAACGCTGCTACAAACAGTGGAAACACAGACTGTGTGAAGATTCGACTCATTAAAACATCATTAACATGAAATCAATCCAGACTCGGATCAGAAGCTTTCTGACATCATGTCGTGTGTCTCGTTTCATACATTTAGATCTAACATCTAATATCATTATTTATTCAATATTTATGTTTTTAGCTGCCTTTAATGAACATCATTTCCCATAAGTCCTTGAGGTTTGTGGGCTAAATGTTACATCTGGACAGAGGAGACGAGTCCATCAGTGAGTGGAGGCGGCGGCGGCGGCGGCGGCGAGTTCAGACGTCTTCACAGCTACAAACATGAACATAAACTGTGTTTCCATCTTTTTTATAATGTTTTTCAATTTGCACATAAAAAAATGTGAGAGGAAACGCTGGAAATTCAAAAAAAATCTAAATATCACAAAAAAAAAGAGTTTTCCCACTTGGACGTCTGGATAAAAGCAAAATGAAACAGATTCAGTGAATAAATGATGTCATACAGGAAACACACGACTCAAATGTCCCTGAAGCTTCCGCCTCGCTGGAGACCAAACATGGCGGCAGACGTTTCTCACCGTCAGCTCTGTTCTCGGTCTCTGGGGCGGCGTTCAGGATGTGTCTGTTATCAAAACGCTTCCAGCAGCAGCAGGATGCTGTGATGTCAGCTGACTGTCCGTCACGCTCTCCGTCACCAGGATGTGAATCTTCTTCTGTTTCTGCTTTACTGCAGTCGACAGCAGAATCAGCACCGACTGTTTACGGCGATGAGTTCAAAAATTAATATTCACTGAACAGAAACATTAAATCACATTTTCTTTTATTAATTTTCTGAAATGTCTTTTAAAATTTGCGCTACATTTGGATGAAACCTGACCAGTGACTTTAGAAGAAGTTACGGTGACATCTGTGGTTCTTTTGATGGGAGCTGTAGTTATTTCTGCGCACCGCGGGGCCATCAGACTGTACAAAACTATGCTATTTACACAAATCCTGTCTGTAAGTGTGTACTCATACGATACATCTTTGGAAAACTAAGATTCTTGTGATTTGATTGATGTGAACCATTTCAAAACTAGAAAAAGAGACCACATTTCTCCCATTTTAGCTTCGCTGCATTGGCTTCCTGTAAAATCTAGAATAGAATTTAAAATCCTTCTCCTAACTTACAAAGCCCTTAATGGTCAGACACCATCATATCTTGAAGAGCTCATAATACTGTATTATCCCACTAGAACACTGTGCTGCCAGTATGCAGCTTACTGGTTGTTCCTACAGTCTTTAAAAGTAGAATGGGAGGCAGAGCCTTCAGCTATCAGGCTCCTCTTCTATGGAACCATCTACCGGATTCAGTCCGGGGTGCAGACACCCTCTCTATGTTTAAGAGTAGGCTTAAAACTTTCCTTTTTGATAAAGCTTATAGTTAGGGCCGACCAGGCTCGCCTTGGATCAGCCCTTAGTTATGCTGCTATAGGCCTAGACTACTGGGGGACTTCCCATGATGCACCGGGCTCCTCTCTCCTCCTCCTCTTCTCCATCTGTATGCATTCATGTAACATCAATGCATGTCACTAACTTTGCTTCTTCCCCGGAGTTTTTTGTGCTTTCTCATCTCACAGGAAACCCTGACTCCCGGGCCGAACTTTCGCGGTCCTTCACAGTCCTGATGGCATCCTTCCCTGGCTGTTGCTGCTATTGATGC
>NC_089532.1:655000-657500 GCF_963924715.1 Thunnus thynnus
ATCTTAAGTTATCAGAGAAATAAACTGGACAAACGTTAGCAGCAGCTCGGCTAACAGCCCCTCCAGGAAGTCCGGTGGTCACCGTACATCGTCAGAGGAATATTGATTTTTTAGGTGAAACAGCTTTAATTAGTATTTTAATGATTTTAATCTGCGTGTATGTTTGTTCTGGAGAGGAGGAGACCTCTGCGGATGATGAACACTGGAGTAATCCTATCCCACAACGAAGGCAACAACTCCCATGATCCCTTGCTACTTCACACCATCATCACACTCCGTCTGTTGTTATTGTTTTGATGGAGACGCCTGGCGGCTGAAACTACATATTGTTCGTTGAACACAAGTATAAATACATTTTTGTCATCTACATACAACAACTACGTGGGTGTAAATATGTAATCATGCACAACTGTTCCAAACCAGCGAGGTAGCAGCCGTTAGCCAGTTAGCAAGCTAAGCTACTAGCAAGAAAGCAGCCATAAAGCTGTGGATATTCAAGATATAATAAAACAGCGTCCTTCTTCGGCTTCTTCCCCCACAAGCAAGCAGAAGTCTCAACAACAGCACAACTTCACAGATGCATACTTTTTTTTTTTTTTTGTGGGATCTCAGTGTGGACACTGGAGATCTGTGTTAATTCCAGGTGTAAATGTAATCAGGTTGAATCATATCTAAGATGTTTTCAAGTGTATCTTTATACAATATCTCCATTTAAGACTTGTATGTGTGTGTAATCATTCCTCCTGTCCATACTGACTCATATTCTGCACATGTCCAGCCTCTATATTTATATTCTGGGGCTCTACTGGAATAAAAACTCCTTATTTATCTTCTACTGGTCCTTTCTGCAGCCCCTCAGTTCAGCCTCTGTCTGAAACAGGCTCCTGTCTCTTTAAGGCCCCGCCTCCTGATGAGCCCACTCTGTTCTGATTGGTCAGCTTCAGGAAGCTTCGTAAACAAACTATAGTAGCAGGATTTCACTTCTTCTTCTCCTTCTTTACTCCTAATGTCAACTTCTCAGATCAGTCCAACATGGACGCTTCAGTAATAATAATAAATCTGATTCCAAATTTTTTTTAAAAACATATATATTTTAGGACATTTTGTGCCTTTATTGGACAGCAACAGTTGAGATGACAGGAAGCCAGGAGAGAGATGGAATGAGATGCAACAAAGGTTCGCTGCAGGAATCAAACTGTGGTTTTGTGGCATCAGCCAGCAGACGCAGATCTGCCAGAACATTCATCCCAAAACCAGCTCTGAGAAAACAAAATGTCCTCACTTTTTCTCAAAGGTTCCTCCCTCTTCAAAAATGTAACACACACACATACAGACACACACACATACACACACACACTCACACACACTCACACACAGATGTGTATCAGTGGAGGAAATGAAGTCTGCTGATGGAGACGATATCACAGTTTTATATTTCAGCTGAAACAGAAACACTTTTTACTCTTGTCGTCGTTGTCATGGAGACGGAGGAGGAAACGGCCTCTGTGTGTGTGTGTGTGTGTGTGTGTGTGTGTGTGTGTGGACATTTTATTATGTTAAATCTGAGTTTAAAGGTTAAAGTTAAAGGATCAGATTAACGTCTGGCTGAAAGGAAACATCACCGAGGGTCCTCACAAGTACATGAACACAGTCCTGTGCATGTGTGTGTGTGTGTGTGTGCATGTGTGTGTGTGTGTGTGTGTGTGTGTGTCCTCAGAGACAGCTGAATGCTTCGCCCGGCAGCCACATTGGAAGAGAAGAGGAGGGAGGATCATTTGTTTTGTCAGAGGGAGCAGCCGGGTGGAGGTGTGTGTGTGTGTGTGTGTGTGTGTGTGTGTGTGAGTGAGTGTGTGTGTGTGTGTGTGTGTGTGTGTGTGTGTGTGTGTGTGTGTGTGTGTGTGGTATTTAAAGCTCTTCCTTTTCTTCTTTGCTTCTGATTCAAATTCAGTTTAAAAATACATCTGATTTGACTGTAAACAACAGCAGCTCGTCTTACATCCAAACTGAACTGAAACCTGAGCTCATGTTTATCAAACTCCTCAGAATCACTCAGAGGAATCGCACTGAAACTTAACGTAGGACTAAAAATAGTGCGACCTCAGCGTCGGACTGACACTCATGTATGAGGCGTCACTCAGAGAGAGACAGACGTCTGTTTTACGACACTCCACCTGAACGTCTCCTGGAGACTCCTGAAGCCGGGTCTCTGCTCATCGCGGCGTCTTTCACACTGCGAGTGTGAAGTCTCCACAAACTGTCGCAGCACTTTGTCGCACCGTGGATAGTTCCTCCCAGTGGCCACTCGCAGTATTGCAGCAACGAATCCCCCTGCGGCCCAGAAACCATTTTCCACATAGACCGCCACTGTAGCGCCTGGGACACACAAGCCTGTGTGAACCTCAGCAGCACGTGTGCATCTCGCAGGCTTGCAGCGTCCACATGGACGGCGTTGATGCTGCGGCGCTTCTGCTGCAGATCTGTTTGGCTTTGATAATGGCCA
>NC_089532.1:662500-702500 GCF_963924715.1 Thunnus thynnus
ATATAAATATATAAATATATATATACACACACACACACACATATATATACATATATATATTTATTTATATATATATATACACACACACATATATATATAAATATATAAATATATACACACACACACACACGTATATATACGTATATATATAAATCTATACAGCACCACCTTCTCTTTCTGTGCAGTGAGAAAGTGAAGCCAAACCTTTGACTGGTTTTGTGTTTATGAGGGAGAGAAAACTAAAAGAGAGGAGGTAAAAGACTTGAAGGAAATAAAAACATGAAAGAGAAGAAGACAGAAAAAAAAAAATGAAAGAAAAGATATAAAAACGGGTTTGGACGCGAGTTGAGTTGAATCTATAAAACTTGGAACTATTTGATGTGAGATGATGGATCCAGATGTGGCGGGGGGTTACAGAGGTTTAAAGCTGCCGTCTCATCCGTCGCCAGGACGCTTCCATTTCCCACAGACCCTCTTCTCCTTCTTTTTCTTCCCTTTTTTCTTTATTCCTCCTTTCCTTTGTTTTCTTCTTCTGCTGCTGCTGGTAGATAATAAACTGTGTTCAGAGTTGCAGAGGCTGAAGATTGTGTGTTTCTGATTGATCTGCTAAAAATGGCTTCAATATCCTGCTGTGTGTGTGTGTGTTATAGTGTGTGTGTGTGTGTGTGTGTGTGTGTGTGTGTGTGTGTGTGTGTTATAGTGTGTGTGTGTGTGTGTGTGTGTGTGTTCAGGTTGTTATTTTCTCCTCCTGCCTGCAGCGTGTCGACTGCAGCGGTGAACGTTCAGTGTCTGGTTCAGTATCTAAATAAAGTTCTGTGAGTTTGAACATCAGGAGGCGGTGAAGATGGCAGCAGGTCAGAGGGGTCAAAGGTTAAAAGCTTCACGTAAACAGGCTGTTTTCTGACTCGTCTGGAGGTTTGTTTTGTCTTCAGTCTGACCTTCCCGAGAATAAACACAGACATACACGCGGCTGAAACTCTGGAAACGAAACCTCGAAGTGTTTCACCGACATCGACTCCTGTTTGAAGTGAGAGAAACATGCTGGGACTGTTTTACCAGAGAAAACTATCTGTTCTGACAGTCTCTCAGGAAGAAGTCAGCAGTAGTTTTACAAATCAAGACCTGTGAAGGTTTGTAAAGATCAGTGAAGGTTAGTAAATGTTGGTAAAGGTGTCCCACAGGGCTCCGTTCTGGCTCCTCTATTATTCACTGTATAACAAGGGTTTCATAACTATTCTCGTCTTTTAGAAGCTTGACTGGTTGACTGGTTGTGTGAGGTAAAAGACTTTTTACTGCTCGAATCTGTCCTGCAGTTTGTGTTTCTGTAATTCATCTGTAATCTCTCGCTGAAAATGTATTTTATTGGTCAGTTTCATTCATGCTAGCTACTAATGTCCTCTTCTAAAGTCATGTTTCCTCCTCTTTAGCTGTTCTCTCTTCCATCAAATGCAGCTCCCGAACCTCAACAGCGTGGTGTGTGGACCTGTGCAGGAGGCGGATCTGACATTAAATGAAGGACTCGGGGAGATCCGCCTGCGGAGTCATGAGAACCAGATTAACCTGCGATGGTCTGCGGGTTTATGGGAAATGTTACGGTCCGGTTATTGCATCACACTCATGTACCTGCTGTACGTGTCTGTTTATTGTTGTGCTGCTGTAACACCTAATATCCCCGAGGATCAATAAAGTGTAATCTTATTTATCTTTTTATGAAAACATGATGATTTTTTTGGGAGGAAAAATCTGTAAAAAAAGCAAAGACGATGAGAAATCAGGACAGGAAACACAAAGACGTGACGGAACCGTCGACGGTATTTCTTATAAAAGCACACATGCAGGGTTCGCTTTGTGAAAACTGAACACACACACACACACACACACACACACACACACACACACACACACAGCTGCAGCTGAGTGTGAAGGGCAGCAGGGATTTTCTGTATCTGCGGGTGTTGAAGGAGGTGAACAAATGGCTGCAGTGTGTGTGTGTGTGTGTGTGTGTATGTGTGTGTGTGTGTGTGTGTGTGTGTGTATGTTTACGGGCACTCTCAAGGATTTTCAGTGTTTCCTGTGAGTAACAGTGCAGTGATTTATTCTTCTGTTCCCTCTGAGCTGACAGGCTGATCCAGAGCAGTGTGTGTGTGTGTGTGTGTGCGTGCGTGTGTGTGTGTGTGTGTGCGTGCGTGTGTGTGTGTGTGTGTGTGTGTGTGTGTGTGTGTGTATTTGTGTGTCCTGCAGAGTCAGTCTGTCGTCCTCTTGCAGCCAAACCTGCAGCTCCGACGGAAAAAACCGAAAGAAGCAGAAATAATATTTCAGAGCAGAGCTGCTGCGTTCAGGCCCCTCAGGAAAACAGAACGCTGAGGTAAAAAATTTTTGCTTTGTTACGGGGATTCATGTGTCGGACTATTTCTTGGCCAGGACCAGGAACTTCCTGGTGTCTCTGCTTGTTGCCTGGCAATCACTCAGAGCCAAGAAATAGTCTGGCTAAAAAAACCCTCCGTAACACAGCGAATCGTTCAGTCTTTGTACAGATTAAAGTAAAAGAGGTATAAGGTGTTAATCAGAACCAGGCAAGCTAAACTAACCAGCTGCTGGCTGTAGCTTCATATTTTACCACAGAGACATGAGACTGATATCGATCTTGCCCTCTAACGTTCTCTGATTTAAAAAGCTTGTTTCCAAAATCCTTCCTGAACCTGAACTCAGAGCTGCGATGGTCTGAAACAACGAGAAAATCAGAATTCATGTTTTTATCACTGCAAGCAGATACTGTATGAAATGTTTAGTTAAATATGTTCTCAGTGAACATTTTGCTACTGTTGATTAAATATCATGTGACGACTCCTCCGCTCCACGAGGCGCTCCTGTGCTCCGTTTGCTGGTTTCCTTTTGTCTTGCAGGATCCGGGGCGGGGCGGAGCTTCGTCATCGCCATCGTGAGCCACACCTGGGCCCGGTGTGGTCCTGACTGTAAAGCTTGCCTCCTTCATCTCGCCTCTTCCATCCATCCATCCACACACACACATCCACACACGCCTACATTACTGATTACTGACTTACAATTTATTATTTTGTAAATAAACATTTATCCTAAGTTGCAAAAACTCGTCTGGTTTCCCATATTTTTTTATCTTTTCTCATTATGTTGATTCATACGACATGAAGTTTCTCTCGGAGTATATTTGCTGTTGCAGATTTATAGGACTGGAAGTCAGCTTGGTCCAATTAATAATGCTTGATATCAGTAATCAGAAGCATTATTGGCTCAACAGCAGTAATGTGTCACTGACATCACTCAGATGTGTCAGATATCCACTTGATATGACGAACTCAGACTGATGAAGCTGAATAGAAGCTTCACACAGACTTTTAAATGACTGTGTGGACACACTGTGGATTTCAGCCTCCATCACTTCCATTGAAAGCACATTTGAAGGATCTTTTAATATCCAGTATGAACAGGAGGAATGATTACAGACACCTGACTGCTCGTTCAACACACTGGAAATATTGTGAACCCTCCTTTAAAGGTGATATATGTAAGAATTTTAGTTTAAAGCATTAAAAAATTAACTAAATTTATCGAGACGTTCCCTGACAGCCTGTTTCCTTCCTTGCGCCTGTAACATCTATCATAACCCAGGGATCAATAATGTGTCATCTTATCTTTTATCTTTGGATTTCTATGTAAAGGACTCGGGACAGTTTTACAGGGAAAGTACAAATGATATGAGATTTATACGCACTCACGAGGTGCCTTGCCTCTGGCTACAGCGCTAAGCGCTAGCTAATGTTAGCTTAGAAATGGAATCCGCTAACGTGGCTGGCTTTCTTCCTATTGGACAGATAAGCTAACGTTACTGTAAAGCATGTGAAACATATTCTGATATTGTGGTTTTAACTGCTGAAGGAATACGAGCAGATGTGTGATGGATGCTGACTGCAGCTCATCGCCAGCCTCACTAGTGTCACTAGTGAGGAGGAATAACTGAATCTTACATATAGCACCTTTAAATAAAAACTACTGAAGCCCAGCTGCTGTGTGTGAAAGGTCTGTTTTCCTGCATATTACTGTGTTTTCAATTTGTGTGAACATGTTCACTGCAGACAGTGTGTGTGTGTTTGTGTGTGTGTGTGTGTGTGTGTGTGTGTGGAGGTTAATGCAGTTCTTATCAGCAGAGCTGTCAGCAGTCGACTCTCATTATGTTAATGACCAGAAAGACCATGACTAATGGCCTCAGAACACACACACACACACACACACACACACACACACAGACACACACACACACACACACACACACACACACACAGACACACACACACACACACACACACACACACACACAGCTATACGCTGCAGTCTCTTACGGTACTTAAACACAACAAAATGTAATAATAGCTCCACTCAACATACTGCGAATTTAAAGCTACATATAAGAAACATTAATGAGTGATGTTTCTGAGCTCATACATTAGTGAAAGATTAGAGAATAGAGACGATGACTAAACAATGTCATGCATGTCTTCCGTTTCCAGTTTTAGGCCTGAGTATAACTCAACATGCTAGAGTTCTGCAACTGAGACCTGAACACGTCCTTTCAGACCTGATTCCAACTGATGCTGCAGAATCTGAGACCTGAGCCGACGTGCTGCTACAGTCCTGACAAAGACGCCTGAACATCCCAGCAGGGGTCAGGGGTCTCTGCACTGGTTCCCAGTGTCTTCAGGGAATAGTTTAAAGTACCTCATGAAGCCTCTCGGCCTCTCAGGGCATCAGACTGCTAATTACTCCCAGAGAGCAAACTAAACATAGAGGAGCAGCATTTAGTTACTGTGCAGCGCAGAGCTGCAACAAACCTCCACCGACCACATTTAAATCCAGGTTGAAAACTTTGCAAGGACACATATTCTGCACATTTCCAGGTCCGTCTTTATATTCTGGTGCTTTACTGGAATGTATTTGAATGATTTACAGTTAAAAACTTCTTACTTATCTCATACTGGCCCTTTATGCAGCCCCCCAGTTCAACATCTGACATCAGAGCCGGATATAAATAACAGCAAACCACAAAAAGCTGAATATGTCTCCTTAAGTTGTGCACCGTCTTTACCTGATCTGCCCAAAGTCACTCTGTATTTACTATACAGAGCACTACATTTACCCTCCACAATCCCACAATGCAATGCTCCGTATTGTACCGTCACATGACTAGAACACGATTAGTTAGTGTCTGAAACCTTGATTTGCTGCTCACTGAGTAAAACATTTAGTGTTTATTATAAAGGAAGTAATTTCAGACACAGACCTGTATTTATGTCTCTGCTCTTTCATGTTTCAAAAGGTTTCTATTCTTTTAATTTGCATTTCAATGTTTTTATGCTGTTTTTCTTCTTTTTAATGTTTTTAAGGCATTATATGCAGCCCTGTGTATGAAATGTACTATATAAATAAACTTAGCTGACCATCAATTTCTACTGAAATATGTTAAACCTACAGTCGATGTGGTCGCACAGCTCTAATACACTTGTTTTGTTCCTTTAAATGTGTGTTTTATTGTTTGTCTATAAAAGGCAAAATCAATCAAATATTAGTCACAAAAAGCTAACAGGTTAGCCGGCTGCGTAGTGCTAGCTCGGCTAACCTCTCTGGTCGTGTGGCCTCTGCCTTGTGGTGCACATCTATAAGATAAATGAAGGTGTGAGTTCTTATGTAGTATCACTGACTGTCGCAGGACACTGCTGGACTGCACTGCGACAAAATCTGAGTCCAGATCAATTTATTTGCAGCAGCCTGAGAGTAACAGATGAGGAGGCTGAACGGTGTGTTAGTTAGTGTGGAGACGGACTGAACAGAGACGTCCAGCGAGTGTTGACTGCATGTAAATGAATCCCAGGAGAGAATACACACACACACACACACACACACACACACACACACACACACACACACACACACACACACACACACACACACACACAGCGTCAGCGGTTCCCTGCAGAGAACACATTGATCACCTTGTTGTCAGTTCACCTTCTTTATATTCAGACACAGAAATAACCTGAAGACAAATATACTGAATCTGATCCTCTCAGTAACATCTCTCTGGGGCGAATGTGAAGACATATTCATGGACTTTGTGTTTTGTGTTTTTAGTGTGTGTGTGTGTGTGTGTGTGTGTGTGTGTGTGTGTTTGTGTGTGTGTGAGAGACCATCTGTAGGACCATATGTGTTGAGGTATGGGGTTTCCAGCCAGACTGACCATTCAGAGATTCAGACTGACTTAAAGAGGTCATCAAACATGTACACACACACACACACACACACACACACACACACACACACACACACACACACAGTAAGTAAGTTCATTTTGTTGTATTTGCAGTGGTGTTGGAGCTTTCTTGGGTGTGCGAGCTGTCTCTGTCTTAGCCAGAGAATCACCAAACAGGAACAAAGAATATTCATCCGTCATCGGGTTAATGGAGACAAACAGCTCCTCGAATCCCTGGTTAGCATCGGCCCTGCTAATGCTATCGTAGTTAGATGGGAACTCGACTCGACTGTGCCACGCTCAGAACCAGCTCCTTCTCAGGCTGCAGGTCCCTGGAGCTAACTAGGTGCTAGACCGAAGGCTCAGGTTAGATCTACCCCCCAGCAAATGGAGCCCTGGACCACCATCTGTGGAACCCTGTTCCATCTTGCCATCCCGGGACATCCAGCTAGACGCGGGGGGGGAGGCCTTCGGTCTCCCTCATCCATGGACACCGCAGGGCAAACAGTTGGACCGGCATCCTGAAGGACGCCTCCTGGCAGTCACTCCAGCTCCACGAAGGAACCTCAGGGTACGGGTTACTCCACCGCATCCTGCTCTGCATCGTACTCCTCTACCTTCACCCCTGCCATCCTTTGGCACAGCAGCTGGTTCCAGCACAGCTCCAACACCATCCCAGTTCACAACTGTGGTCATAGGGGACTCCATAGTCCAGAATATCAAGATGAAGACTGTGTAAACATACAGTTTTCTTGGTGCCAGGGGCAAAGGAAATAGCCATCAGAATACCAGAGATTGTACGGGACCATCCAACATTGGAGGAGATTGTAGTCCATGTGGGAACGAATGACATCCCAAATCAACAGTTGGAACTGCTTAAACTGGACTTCATCCACTTGTTGAAGGTCCTGGAGACACAGAAGTACCATGCTTACATCTCTGGACCAATCCCCACTCTTGGCCGTGAGGTGGGTCATTTCAGTCACCTGCCGAGCCGACACACGTGGCTGTCATTGGTTTGCAGTGGCTACGACGTGGCTTTCATTGACAATTTTAACTTGTTTTGGGAACGTAGACAGATTTACTGGAGGGATGGTATACGCATATATACCCACATAACACTGCTATACGCATATATATACCCACATAACACTGCTATACGCATATATATACCCACATAACACTGCTATACGCATATATATACCCACATAACACTACTATACTCATATATACCCACATAACACTGCTATACGCATATATATACCCACATAACACTGCTATACTCATATATATACCCACATAACACTGCTATACGCATATATATACCCACATAACACTGCTATACTCATATATATACCCACATAACACTGCTATACTCATATATACCCACATAACACTACTATACTCATATATATACCCACATAACACTGATATACGCATATATATACCCACATAACACTGCTATACTCATATATATACCCACATAACACTGCTATACGCATATATATACCCACATAACACTGCTATACGCATATATATACCCACATAACACTGCTATACGCATATATATACCCACATAACACTGCTATACTCATATATATACCCACATAACACTGCTATACTCATATATATACCCACATAACACTGCTATACACATATATATACCCACATAACACTGCTATACTCATATATATACCCACATAACACTGCTATACTCATATATATACCCACATAACACTGCTATACGCATATATATACCCACATAACACTGCTATACGCATATATATACCCACATAACACTGCTATACGCATATATATACCCACATAACACTACTATACTCATATATACCCACATAACACTGCTATACGCATATATATACCCACATAACACTGCTATACTCATATATATACCCACATAACACTGCTATACTCATATATATACCCACATAACACTGCTATATGCATATATATACCCACATAACACTACTATACTCATATATATACCCACATAACACTGCTATACTCATATATATACCCACATAACACTGCTATACTCATATATACCCACATAACACTACTATACTCATATATATACCCACATAACACTGCTATACGCATATATATACCCACATAACACTGCTATACTCATATATATACCCACATAACACTGCTATACTCATATATATACCCACATAACACTGCTATACTCATATATATACCCACATAACACTGCTATACTCATATATATACCCACATAACACTGCTATATGCATATATATACCCACATAACACTACTATACTCATATATATACCCACATAACACTGCTATACTCATATATATACCCACATAACACTGCTATACTCATATATACCCACATAACACTACTATACGCATATATATACCCACATAACACTGCTATACTCATATATATACCCACATAACACTGCTATACGCATATATATACCCACATAACACTGCTATACTCATATATATACCCACATAACACTGCTATACTCATATATATACCCACATAACACTGCTATACGCATATATATACCCACATAACACTGCTATACTCATATATATACCCACATAACACTGCTATACGCATATATATACCCACATAACACTGCTATACTCATATATATACCCACATAACACTGCTATACGCATATATATACCCACATAACACTGCTATACTCATATATATACCCACATAACACTGCTATACGCATATATATACCCACATAACACTGCTATACACATATATATACCCACATAACACTGCTATACTCATATATATACCCACATAACACTGCTATACGCATATATATACCCACATAACACTGCTATACTCATATATATACCCACATAACACTGCTATACGCATATATATACCCACATAACACTGCTATACACATATATATACCCACATAACACTACTATACTCATATATATACCCACATAACACTGCTATACGCATATATATACCCACATAACACTGCTATACTCATATATATACCCACATAACACTGCTATACTCATATATATACCCACATAACACTGCTATACTCATATATATACCCACATAACACTGCTATACTCATATATATACCCACATAACACTGCTATACGCATATATATACCCACATAACACTGCTATACTCATATATATACCCACATAACACTGCTATACGCATATATATACCCACATAACACTGCTATACTCATATATATACCCACATAACACTGCTATACGCATATATATACCCACATAACACTGCTATACACATATATATACCCACATAACACTACTATACTCATATATATACCCACATAACACTGCTATACGCATATATATACCCACATAACACTGCTATACTCATATATATACCCACATAACACTGCTATACTCATATATATACCCACATAACACTGCTATACTCATATATATACCCACATAACACTGCTATACTCATATATATACCCACATAACACTGCTATACTCATATATATACCCACATAACACTACTATACTCATATATATACCCACATAACACTGCTATACTCATATATATACCCACATAACACTGCTATACTCATATATACCCACATAACACTACTATACGCATATATATACCCACATAACACTGCTATACTCATATATATACCCACATAACACTGCTATACGCATATATATACCCACATAACACTGCTATACACATATATATACCCACATAACACTGCTATACTCATATATATACCCACATAACACTGCTATACTCATATATATACCCACATAACACTGCTATACTCATATATATACCCACATAACACTGCTATACTCATATATATACCCACATAACACTGCTATACTCATATATATACCCACATAACACTGCTATACTCATATATATACCCACATAACACTGCTATACTCATATATATACCCACATAACACTGCTATACTCATATATACCCACATAACAATGCTATACTCATATATACCCACATAACACTGCTATACTCACATATATACCCACATAACACTGCTATACTCATATATATACCCACATAACACTGCTATACTCATATATATACCCACATAACACTGCTATACTCATATATATACCCACATAACACTGCTATACTCATATATATACCCACATAACACTGCTATACTCATATATATACCCACATAACACTGCTATACGCATATATATACCCACATAACACTGCTATACTCATATATATACCCACATAACACTGCTATACTCATATATATACCCACATAACACTGCTATACGCATATATATACCCACATAACACTGCTATACTCATATATATACCCACATAACACTGCTATACTCATATATATACCCACATAACACTGCTATACTCATATATATACCCACATAACACTGCTATACGCATATATATACCCACATAACACTGCTATACGCATATATATACCCACATAACACTGCTATACGCATATATATACCCACATAACACTGCTATACTCATATATATACCCACATAACACTGCTATAAGCATATATATACCCACATAACACTGCTATACTCATATATATACCCACATAACACTGCTATACGCATATATATACCCACATAACACTGCTATAAGCATATATATACCCACATAACACTGCTATACTCATATATATACCAACATAACACTGCTATACGCATATATATACCCACATAACACTGCTATACTCATATATACCCACATAACAATGCTATACTCATATATACCCACATAACACTGCTATACTCATATATATACCCACATAACACTGCTATACTCATATATATACCCACATAACACTGCTATACTCATATATATACCCACATAACACTGCTATACTCATATATATACCCACATAACACTGCTATACTCATATATATACCCACATAACACTGCTATACTCATATATACCCACATAACACTGCTATACTCATATATATACCCACATAACACTGCTATACTCATATATATACCCACATAACACTGCTATACTCATATATATACCCACATAACACTGCTATACTCATATATATACCCACATAACACTGCTATACTCATATATATACCCACATAACACTGCTATACTCATATATATACCCACATAACACTGCTATACTCATATATATACCCACATAACACTGCTATACTCATATATATACCCACATAACACTGCTATACTCATATATATACCCACATAACACTGCTATACTCATATATACCCACATAACACTGCTATACTCATATATATACCCACATAACACTGCTATACGCATATATATACCCACATAACACTGCTATACGCATATATATACCCACATAACACTGCTATACTCATATATACCCACATAACACTGCTATACGCATATATACCCACATAACACTGCTATACTCATATATATACCCACATAACACTGCTATACTCATATATATACCCACATAACACTGCTATACTCATATATATACCCACATAACACTGCTATACTCATATATATACCCACATAACACTGCTATACTCATATATACCCACATAACACTGCTATACGCATATATACCCACATAACACTGCTATACTCATATATATACCCACATAACACTGCTATACTCATATATATACCCACATAACACTGCTATACTCATATATATACCCACATAACACTGCTATACTCATATATACCCACATAACACTACTATACTCATATATATACCCACATAACACTGCTATACGCATATATACCCACATAACACTGCTATACTCATATATATACCCACATAACACTGCTATACTCATATATATACCCACATAACACTGCTATACTCATATATACCCACATAACACTGCTATACTCATATATATACCCACATAACACTGCTATACTCATATATATACCCACATAACACTGCTATAAGCATATATATACCCTCATATACCCTCATTCTTTGCTTGTTTGCATAATTGTGTTTTATTTAATGGTTCGATACAAACATGTTTTTGAAATCTCTTGTGCAAATAAAACTAAATCCAATTAACATATAGATAATAAAATCTTGTGTAAGGACAGTAAGGACACAGTGTGTCTGCAGACAGTGGGGGTTGTGTTGACTGTGGAACATTGAGGTTTGTATAAATGATGAAGACTCAGATCAGACGACGGCGTTGGAATCGACATCAGACAAATCAGATCAGAGCAGCAGATTAAATTCTTCAGCTTTCACTTAAACTCCACAAAGTCACCACTCAGTTACATAACAGGATTCATATGGTGGAGCAGTGTGTGTGTGTGTGTGTGTGTGTGTGTGTGCGTTTGATGAGCTGAACTCTCTCTGAACCGTCTGAACATCAACATGATGATTTGTGGTCGGACTAATTACATCCAACAGCCGTCTCTCCAAAAACAAAGTGAACCATAAAACATGTTAAAACCCCTAAATATGTGCTGCAGCTACAGACCGCAGAAACACAACGAGACAGTGAAACACACAATATGCAGCGAGAAAACAGAGACACGACACAACCAGAGACAGAGACACAACTAGATGCAATGAGAGATAGAGACATAAAGACGTAATGTGAGACAAACACAACGAGACACAACCAGAGACAGAGACCAGATCCAGTAAGAAAATAAAACACAGTAATACAAAACACAGTAATACAAAACACAATAAGACAAAACGAGACAAAAAGAGATGCGACGAGATGAAACAAGATACGAGATCCAAAGTCACCCGATTGGACATAACACAGCGTAGCATAAAGAGACGCAAATAACATGATAAGACAAAAGACAAAGCGAGACGCAGCTGGATCCAATGAGACAAAACGAGATGCAACAAGACAAGAGATACACAGAGACACCATGAGATGCAACGAGACACAATGAGACAAAACAACATGCAAAGAGATGCAATATTACAAACCAACATGAAACAAGATGTAGGACACAATGAGACACCATGAGACAAAACAAGATGCAATTAGAAGAATCAAAATATGAGTTACAAAGTCACCTGATTGGACGTAGCATAGCATAAAGAGACAACAGCAAGACAACAAGACACCATGAGACAAAACGACATGCCAAGGGATGCAATATCACAAACCAAGATGAAACAAGATGTAACAAGACACAAGATACACAGAGACACTGTGAGACAAAATGAGATGCAATTAGGAACAAACAACATACGAGATACAAAGTCACCTGATTAGACATGGTAAGCATAAAGAGACATGTGAGATGTAACAAAACACCATACAACAAAATGAGATGCAATGAAATCCATTGACACAAACCAAGACGCAACTAGATAATATTAGATGAAACAAGATGTAATGAAATGCAATGAGACATTACCAGATATGAGACACAGTGGGACAGTGTCCAAGACGATCTGAGACATGAGATGTTTCTGTCTGGACCAAACTGTTGGACTCGGGCTGATGATGAATGATGAAGGTCACAAGCTGAAACATGTTGGTTTAACCATAAAGTTGTTCTTTACACAAGTGTTGCTGCAGTTTGACCTTTTATATTTCACCGTGGAATGAGGTGAAGTTGTGCCATAAATCCCTCCACTGTTTCCAACTATTAGACAGACATGGACATGTTTCAGCCACGCTGCTGGTGTGGATAAATCCTTTGCAGTGAGATCAGACTCCACCGAGTCACAGAGCTGCGAGAAATATGCAGATAAAAAGATTTGACAGAGTCAGGAGTGTGCGGCGCAGCTTAACACAAATCTAAACATCTTGTGATCGGGCTGAGCGGCAGGGAGACGGGTTATTACTGGATGCCAACTGGGACAAAACCCTCGCAGCTCCAGGCTGTCAGGATTTGGGATTTGAGGTCAGAGGTAGCAGATGAACCCAGAACAATGAAACACTGATGTTAAAGTCCACATTTAATGAAGGATAAAAAGGTTAAGCACCAGTATTGGCATACAGACATTATATACACACACACATCAGTAACAGTCATTTACAGTTGCATATATGATCATTTACAAGAGTTCAATCAGTACCGCTGGATCAGTGAGAAGCAGCTTGTTGGTTAAACTTCAGGAGGAGTCAGGTTTGACTTTTGGTTGAAGGTTTTTGGCTGTTAAACACTCACACTGAAGTCTGACGTTTAAATATAAACTGTTTCAGACAGCAGAACAAATCTCAAAGTCACTGGAAACTTAGAGTAGCTGTGAACAGAAAGACATCATGTGACAGCTGAAAATGAGCTCTCTGTGGCTTTTAAAGCTCTGTAGGAGCTATTTATATCTGGAACACGTAAACTCTGGACCAGAATAGATGAATACAGTGAATTTAAAGAGCTCACAGAAAACTTATTTTAAGACATGAAACACCAACAGTGTGTTAGCATGATCCTGCTATCTGTCTGGATAAAAAGTACAATTAAAAAGAAAATGTTGACAGTTTCATCAGTTTCATCTCAGTGAGTTCAGTACTGTAGTTCCAGAACATGTTTAGCCTTGCTTTGCACAAAGACTGCAAGCAGGGGGAAACTGTCTCTCAACAATATTTCTATTCTAAATGCATATTTCAACACTGTTTAATAAACAACACACAACATGTAAATCCAAGAGACTTTGAGTTGTTTGAAGGTAGATTGTTCACTTTTTTGATGAAGCTAGGCTAGCAGTTACCCCTGCTTCCAGCTAAGCTAGGCTAAACATTTCCTTGTATAACAGCAACCATTACATCAGATATGCTAACTGTGTGTAAATACCATAAACCCAACACAATGTTTGTTATGCTTACCGTTTTCTATCTACCCTGACTAGCACTTTCCTCCTTTTTCAGTCTTCAGCTAAACACATTCTGGACCAATCTGATACCTCTATCAATCTATCCTCCTGGCTCTGTATCTGTTCAATAAAAACTCTCTTCACTGTTGGTGCTTGGCCAGCAGTTTCCCCCTGTTTCCATGCTTTGCGCTAAGCTCCTGCTGTTAAACACATCTTGGTATGATACCTGTTAGCTAGAAACAGTTACCACAACATCAGTTATGCTAGCTGTTTGCAGCTAGCTAAGGTTATGGTAGCTGATGCTACCACAACATAATATCAACCATGTATCTTTAAACACCTGACAAAACACCTAATATATAATTGATTATACTAGCTGTTTAGCTACACTGGGGAGCAGTTTCCCTCTGCCTACAGTCTTTGTGCTAAGCTAGGCTAAACACGTCCTGGACCTATTTCTGCTGTGGATGCACAGAGATGAAACTGATATTCATCTGAAACATCTAAGCACAAGAGAATTTTACAAAATGTTGGGCTCTTCCTTCAACTGATAAAATTAACCTTGTAACTGACCTCCCTCCTGGTTTACAGTGAACATGGCTTTGGTGATTTGCAGGTGAGAAGACATCTCGGCTAAAACCAGGCTTAGTTCAGTATGTGTTTTTTAGACATCAAGTTTACATGATTCCAAACTATATTTCAACCAGGAGCAGGTTTAATTAGGAACAAAAAACATGTTGTAATACAGACACTGATGTGCTGTTAACTGTTAAATCACCTTGTGGCTCCAAAACATCCATTATACTAAAAACTTTTACAAGGAAGCTTTCTGCTGGATGCAAAATCCAAAATGGTCCCCGCATACGGAGAAACACATTATCCTGCCACTGATTTTCACCCAACAGTGATGATACAAACTGTCATGAGCATCACTTAGCCTGGTTTTCACCTAAACATCTAAATGCTGGATTTATAGGTTACCGTAGCAACTCTGGTGTAAGTAAAAAGAAAGACACATCAGTGTATAAATGTTATATCAGCTGTGGTTCAGTACCATGTGTGGTATCCAATGTGTACCAAGCAAATATATTAGGTTCTTAAATAGCTTTCATCAAAAAAACAACTTAAATCATAACGGTCTAATAAAAAGAGAAGCATTTACAGATGTTTGGCCTGCCGTGTCGGTGCGCTACAGCCAAGGGCAACGTTAATGTGATAATAAATACAAAACAAGGCTACATACAAACAACAGATTAACACCGTTTGTCCTGTCTACTGACAGTTTGTCTCAAAGTGCAGGAAATAAGGAGAGCCGACCTGAACCCTCAACCCAACATCTGAAGAACCTTCTGGACAACTTTTAGTAAGAACCCTCTGGAAACATTATGTCTTCTGAGGAACCATCTGAAGAACTTTCCCAACAACTCTCTGAAAAACGTACTGCAGCCCCACTGCTACCAGAGACCAGACAACAAGGTCTCAGTATGCTTCAAACAAAGTGCCGTTCAACTTCCTTTTCCAATGCCAAATTCTGATAATCACGCCCACTTCATGAAGTGATTGGTCAGGTTGTAGAGGTATGAAAGTAGGCGGGGTCTGACCGTCTCTCTCTCGCTTTCTATTTTTATTCTTTACAAGTGCAACACCACAAATGTCTTCCAGGAGAGACTGTCTGGAAGTGAGCTCTGTTATCCACATTTTTACGATTCATGGGATCAAGTCTACAAAGCAGAGCTGGATTAATTATCGCCTCACCTCACACACACGTCACCCCAACCCATTTTACTCAGACTCCCAGAAAACAACCAATGTTTCTACACTTCAGTTAGTTTGTGATAATTTGATTAGATTATTGTTTTTAAGGATATGCAACACGTGAGCCGAATGTCAACTGAAGCATTAAAGGTATTAAAACCAGGTTTGACCAAGAGTCCTCCACAGATTGATCATTGCATTCCTATAACCTCACTTCTCTCTAACTCCAAATCCCCAGATTTTTTTACTTTTCAAACTTGTAGTCTTCAGCCCCAGCACTGACTCACTGACTTGAGGCACAAAAGGCTTTATAGTACTTTTTTCACATATGCAGTAGCAGTCCCTACTTCGATGTGAAAATTGGTAAGAGTTAGAGAGGATCCACTTCAGGGAACTTCTGGTTTAAGATTTTAATTGTGCTTCAGTGGTGCATATTACCAAGCAAATTTCAAATTAATCAAATTGCCACAAAGTAATTGCCAAATTGTCACACAGACAACTTCGGGACGTGAGGTCCCTGAAGGTCTGGGGCCCCTGGGAATTGGTCTACCTTGCCTGGTTGGTAATCTAGTCTTGCTTAAAAACCACACAATAGACACAGACTTGTTGGAGAGACATCAGGGAGGCAGTGGGATGACAGAGGGCTTTTTACCTTGCCTAGTGTAGAAACACTATGACTTTAGATGTGGACAGACAACACAATGTGCCAATATTTTGTCTGAAGCACACTGAGACCTTGACTCCTCCTCTAAAGTCTTGCGGACAGTCGAGTTTACGTCGGCCGAGGCACTTGTTGGGCCAGGAAAGAGAAAGGGGAGAGAAGGAGGCCAATTTGATTGGCTAAATCCAAACTCCAAACCAAACTGTAGATTTCCAAAAAGCATCCAATGGTGTGTTTTTTCTCAGTGTGGGGCGCTGGAGGTGGGATTCTTGTTAGAACCAGAAACAGAGATATAATATGATCAACATAGACATAACCATTGATTTTGAAGTACAGTATGACATTCAGAAAATCTAAAAAGTGTGCAAACATCTCTAAGTGATTCTTATCTACTGTTTGGGCCACCATGTTGATTTGATTTGCCTTAATGAACTTGGTATTAAAATTTGGACGCATGAATTATATAGTGCCTTCCAGTGTTGTATTGTTAGTCGTGTTTACCAGCAGAGTCCATATGAACAACTCAGTGGTGCAGCTTTCTCACAAGTTAAATCACTTGGTCCTGAAGTTGCAACCTCAAATTTCCAGGTTGAAAATCAAAACCTCACATGATCAATGTGAAAACGACATTTGGTTGCCAATCAAGTGCTCTAACTCAGAGGAAAAATGTTGCTATGTTACTGACAATAAAGAAGGTACACCAAAAAGATCCCTGCTTGTTCCCTTTTAGAGTGGTACTTTAATATCGTTTTAAGGAACACTAGAAGGGAAGGCAACAAAGACTGACTACCGCAACAGTGGTTGTTCAGATGGACCCCGCTGGAGAACATGGAAGGCTGAGTTTGAAGGCGCCAAATGAACCCTCCACCTAACAACTGAAGACTAAGATGCATCATATGTAGAAGCCAGTAAATTAAGAAAAATGCCATAGCGATGTTTGTTTTCTTGTTGGGGATCAGCCTGGAAAAATGTCACACATGCTTTTACAAAGATGGATGACTGGTTTTGGTTCATCACTCGGGTAAAGAAGTTTGTGGTTGGTTTAAATGTCAAGTCTAGAAAAGTGTTTTTCCACCACATAAGTGTACCACGCAGATCCTGTCCTACCATAGTACCATCTCTTTGTTCATTAGGTTTGGTTCACAGTCGGGTTTGGTTCAGGTACACTGGAAGTGCATGGGTAAGGCACCCCAACAGATATGGCTCTAGCTAGTTTCGACTCACACGGTGGTCATGAGTTTGAGTGAGCCTGACCTGAACCTCAGGATCTTTTTCTTCAGGTTGTGAGAGGCCTTGATCTTGACAAAAGCCTTTGCCTGAGCTGGAGTCATTTCCTGCCTCGCTGCCCTGGTCCCAGGTGCCCCTAACTGGCTCCACCCTCTGCCCATCCCACCTGCCCCACCTCCAGCTCCACCTCCTCCACTCTCCTCAGTATCACTTGTTGTGGTACTCTCCTCTATGTACTCCTCCTCGCTGGACTCACTGTCTCCGAAGCAGTTGGTGGTGTAGTTGGACCTGTCGTCCTCACTGGTGTCCACAATGGTGGAGTGAAAGAGAGACGCGCACTCAGCTGAATACTCTGAGTCACTTCCTGCCACATAAGAGTACGGGCTGCTGAGCTGCTCAGCGGAGGGAAGGTACCCATTGGCTGCAGAATGATTCAGCAGCTCCTTTCTCTGCCGCCGCTGGGCACGCCTGAACGCCTCATCATAAGGGACCTCCATGATCGCACGTAACCGCCTGTAATCGTTTCGCTTGTACTTCGGTTTGGCAACCACTACAACCTGGTCGCGTCCATGGTGATGGTGATGATGGGATTGACCATGATGATGGTGGTTGCCACCGTTGTGGTGGTGGTTTCCATGGTGATGTTGCCTGGAAACACCTGACCGCACACTGCTTAGTGTCGATGTGGCGTGTTTGTCCAGGACTCTGCCTTCTGGGATAGACGCAGGAAGTCGTTTTATTCTTGAGGAGGACGCTCCTGGCGCACCGCCAGCTGCTCTCCTGTAGACTTTAAGGTGGGTGGAGCTTCCATCTTCCAATATCCGGGACTTTTTTGAACTGGACCTGTGGTGAGATTTATCGCCTCGCCTCTCTGTAGTCAGCTCATTGTGTTCAGAGGCCCGACTCTTCACCTTGACAACCTTGACATTCTTGCTGCCACCCTTGCAAAGTTTGACGTTTTGCCGCTGGGCGGGAATGTACTTGGCATTAACCATGTGACTCCCACCTCCTCCTCCTCCTTCGTCCTGACTTTGAGAGGAAGACCCGAGACTGGCGAGCTCCAACACTGACCTATCACCTGTCTCTGTCTGGCCGGTTTGGAGAGGCTTGGGGCTGTTCTTGGGAGCATCCGATTGTGTTTTGACAATAGGAGGTGATTTGAGGAGAGGGTCCTGATCAGAAGGATAACATGGCTGCTTGGTTTCTTTGGGGCAGGAGTTAGCTTTGGGACTACCCAGCTCCCTGAAGTCTTTAGGCAGAGTCGCTGTAGACACGCCTGAGGGAGGAAGAAGCCCTTTGCTTTTCTTTTTCAACAGACTGTTCGTGCTTGTATGAATGTCCTTGTTGGTAACAGAACAGAGAGTTTGGATGCTGTTATTTAGAGAAGAGCCTGTTTGGTTTTGTGCAAAGTCACTGCTGTTAATCTTTAAACCATTTTGCACTGTGTCAACACCACTGCCATGGAAGCCATTTTGGGTTTCCTGCTCCTCACTTTTACTTTCCACAGAGCATTGCCTTTGCGGAGACGAGGTGGCAGCACCTTCTGCTGCCCAGGAGGGTTTGATTTCAGATCCCCTCAGAGTCCCTAAACCAGAACCATAACTGGGACTAGTCACCTGCCTCACACAGAGGCTGGCCTGCCTCAGGATGCTCTTTGACGGATCTGTGCTGATGCTGGTCCTGGGTTTGCTGGTCCTGACGGGCTGGGCCCTCCTCTGCAGCAGACTATAGATGTAGCTGTCCAGACGCTTGTGGGAAGGGGTTTGGGAGGAGGATATGGGGGGCGGCCAGGAGGAGCTTTGAGGTACAAGAGGAACTGAAACAGGAACAGGAAGTGGGGAGGATTCAGGTTTGAGTGTTTCGCCACCAGCCTCCCCGCTTTTCAGAATCCCTTCGTCTCTGCTGTGACCTCCATTCCCCAACATCTGCAGGAAGATGGAGCTCTGCACAGCCACAGCGTGCAGCGGGCTTGGGTACCGGTACACATCACTGCCATTTCGGGCCAACAGGTCACAATGGTACTTGGATTGGGTGTCACATGAGGCCATTGAGGAAACTGGGTCCAATGTGGGGGGGTGAGGAGCCGAGAGGGAGCGCCGGACAGTACCAGTAGAAGACGAGTCATCAAAAAGTCCTCCAACCAGACCGTCACACTCAAAACAGCTGGCCAGCTCATCTGGAGGGAGAAACAGAAAGTATTTCACATCAGGAAACGGCCAGACACAGCTGCAGATTTTAGAGATTCACAGTTGTTATTTTTGGCTGTCGGATGACTTATACATGACAGTGAAGGAGTACAGAGCTGCTGTAAGCCAGACTGCTGAACATTTCACAGTTTCAAACATAAACAAACTGAATGGATCTGAGTTTATTTCATGAAGAAGTTTCCTAATGTTAACATCTGACAGGAAGTTAACTTAGATCAGAGCTGTTTCCTAGCAAAGCAGTTCTGATGAAATGGTCTGTTGAATGTGGTAATGACTGTGTTTGGTTAGGCAGTGGATGGAGCGTATAAGCATTAGTAAGTGGAAAATTCTTTCTGTGAGGCTGTGTGCTGTGGCATGTTAACTCTTCATATTCACCACTGTTCCTGGATATGAAATGAAATTTGTACAATGTCGGAATTTAGCTGCATACCCCTTCAAAGATAGAGGAGGCTTGGGGGGGGGGGGGGGGGGGGGGACTACAAGCACAATTTAAATCAAATTTACTGTATGTGCATTCATGCAAATGTCAGCTAATACGCTAAGCAGTTAACATCAGTGTATCAAGGCTACAAGCAGGCCAAGAAAAGCTAACAGGGTGAAAATGTAGCAGGGATAGCAAGAAGGGGTTCTCCAACATCAGCTAACAAGGCCCAATGCTAACAGGATTAGCAAAAGCAAATTATGTTGATCTCACATTAGCTAACAGGGTACAAAGCTAACATAGCATTATGTTGCACCCTAGAAAAAAAGAATACAACTGACAAAAGGTTGCTTTGGATTTATGTTTACATTGTAAATGTGTCATATATGAAACAGACTTTGTGTTCATTTCTTAGGTGAGATACCAACAGTTTTACAGCTGTCAGCTAGCTTAAGAGGGCACTAATCATAACCAGTAAAATTTCTTGGTTTCCCCAACTCTCGTCCCTCATTCTGTCATTTCTCTATTGTTAAATCTTTGATAAAGCTATAACAGTGCCCCCAGAAGAATTAGGACACATTGACATTTGTGGATCATGGATGTGGAGGAAACCAAATTATGATGACATAAATAGCCGGTAAATTTTCAGGGGAGCTTTGCTGAATGCTGAACAATTGATCATTTAACTTTGTTTAAATCAGAAAGGTTCCATCTCCTAATATGAAGGACTGTGGAAAGTAAACCTCAGGACATTTGTTTTTACAAAGACTGATTTGTCATTTTCTTGTCCATTAAAAGTCTGCAGTGTAACATGATGTACAGACAACCATCACTGATCACTGAGATACTGAAGAAAACTTAAACATGTGATGATTCTCAGGCAGGTTCTGCAGCCTCTTTTTTCTCTGGTTTCTAAGTGGATTTAAGGACAGATTTATGGTTTGTTGGCAATGCTCATCAGTGATTATGATAGAGTGAGTGTAAGTCACAATGAATGTGTGGTCCGGTCACTGTATCAACCTTCCTCACAACAGACATTAAGACATGTGATAGCAGGAGGAACACAGGTGGAACTAATAACATTCATGATGTGTCCCGGTACAGAGACAGCATTAGTAGCCAGAATTATTATTATTAGTTATAGTACCAGTCTTTTTCCTGCTATGACACGTGAATCGAAGCTGGACTATGACCAGCTTTTACTTTCCTGGTCACATCAGATTTGATCTGTTTTAACGGTGACTGTGACGCCCTACAGATGCCTGAGGAGGACAATGAAGGAATAGTTATTTTTGTGTCTGGTCATTTACATGATGCATATCTCAGGGTTTTTATTTACAGACTGGACAAAACTACACAGAAAAACAAACTAATTATAAGAGAAAAAGTAGCAGCTGAGACATGCAGACCAGAGTTTATCCTCCCTGTGAAGGATTTAATGATGCGTTCAGTCTCACTGCAAATATGATCGTATCAGAGTCATGTGACCTCAGTGTGTTTTGGGTGTGTTCACACTTCTTATCCAACACACACACATGTTAGTGCCAAGTATGAACAGAGCTGCAGCCTGCAGCAGCTTCACTGGATCCTCATCAGACTGTGAGCCGACATTTACGTCATGTGACTCAGACTGCAGCTGACAGCCTGTTGACCAGCAGACTGGCGTCCTATCAAAATGCTAACGAACGTGTGTGTGTGTGTGTGTGTGAGGTGTTAGCAGGATGGTATGTGATGGTATGAGGTGTGACAGTTTGAGCCTTCATCAGTGAAACAGCCTCCAGATGTTTCCCGATCTCCAAACAAACAACAACAAGAAACTAAAAAAAAAAAAACTCACACACACACACACACACACGTTTGTACTTCCACACTTGTGATGACCCTCATTTACATGATGCATTCCTGAGCCTCTCAGACTACGTCTACACTAAGTTGGGAAAAAATCCAAAAAAGCTGTTTTTGTGCAAAACCGACCTGCGTCCACAGCAGGAGTCTGAGTCTGAGCAGACGAGCAAGTCAAGCCACAGAAAACCAGTGAAGAAGAAGAAGCAGTAAACTGTTTCTGTCTCCGCAGCGGCTTCCTGACATTTAGTTTTTATTGTGAGCAGATTAAAGTTTGAGCAGAGAAAGGTGGTAGATAACTACGTTTAACTCTAAACAGGCTGTCAAAGGGAGAACTGAGTCTGTTCTCTCTGTACAAACTACAACACCAAGCCGGCGTTTCCACATTTAACACACTTTATGGAAAGATTTTTTAGGGGAGATAAAGAGGCGTTTTAGTTTTGGATGGAGGCTCAGTGTGGACATGATCTGAGTCTAAAGTTCATCACAACTAAACACTGAACCCCTCCAACTAAAATATTTGGCCCGTGTAACAAAAGCTGAAGTTTTGTTTGAAGTTTTATGGTTCTAATCTAATTTTTTACGACTCCTCATAAATCTACAGTAGATAATGATCAAGCATAAACCTCCTTCTAACCTGAACTCTAAAACTAACGGATGTTTTCACTCCGTCAGTTATTATTACTGCTAATTTGCTGCATTTTCCTTTTGGTTCGGTTTAGTTTCACACAGCGACGAGGGAGCTGTCTCTCTGCTCACCGGTCAGATATCGAGCATCTTCTGGGACATCTGGGTCAAACTGTCACTGAGGGAAAACACACGTTATGGAGCTCATACACGTAAAGCAGCAACGCTTCCTGCAGTCGAGTCGGATCACATTCATACCGCAAACAAACCGCAGCTGAGATGGTTTGTAACCTGGACCGAGACCACCTCGTCAACAAGGTCACCTGAGTGTGATCGATGTGATCACACCTGCCAAACGAAACACTGCAGAGTTCAATTCAACCAAACTGAACAAGGAAAACGCTCCAAGTCTGAATCTTCAAATTGTCCTTTGAAGATCTGTTACCAAAGTGAGGATCAACCAAAATGTCCTCAAAATGTCCTCAAAATGTCCTCAAAATATCCTCAAATGTCCTCACCTCCAAGGTCTAAAACTGACATTTGGTCTCCACAAAGATAAACACACACACGTACTTTTATCTTTCTGTACTTGAGGTTCCTCACTGACATCATGAATCATCTCCAGCCTCTAAACCAAACCTTTATCAATTAATCTACAATAACGACCTGCTGTAAAGATTAAAAATGTAAACACACACTGATCAAATCAACGAGTGTGTGTGTGTGTGTGTGTGTGTGTGTGTGTGTGTGTGTGTGTGTGTGTGTGTATGTCTGTGTGTGTGTGTGTGTGTGTGTGTGTGTGTGTATGTCTGTGTGTGTGTGTGTGTGTGTGTGTAAAGTGACCAAAAGGAACAACGCAGCCACATGTGACATCAAACAGCAGAGGTGATGAAGGAGAAGGATGAGGAGGAGGAGGAGGAAGAGGAGGAGTCTTTCTGTCTATGTGGTGATGTCAGAGGTCAAACAGCTGATGGTACCTGAGGTCGGGAGGCGTCCGTCAGCGTCAGCCGTCGAGCAGAAACACTCGCTGAAGACGGAGTTAGAGGAGTTGGAGAGAGAGCCGGACGCTCCGTCGCTCAGCTCGTAGAAACCTGACGGACAGATTCAAGTTTGACACTTTAAACACTTTATTAAAACTTTCAGTAAAGATCAGAGATTAAAACAATAAAGCTTCATATTAACCTTTACTAATCTTTCATGCACATAATCAATAAGTGATAATCGACATATATGTATTTTCTCCGGTACCTGAGCTGGGTCGGCTGTCCGTCTCCAGCTGGTCATGTGACGCCTCGGTGTCCAGTCGCAGGTCGCTGATCTGTCGGTCGAGCTCCTGTAACTGAGTGATGAGGCCGGCGTCTCTCCTGCGCAGACAGTTCTGATGGAAACAACAAACGCTGTCAGTCACATTCTCCTCCTCCGTCTTCCTGCTTCCTGTTTGTTGCTTTCTAATTAAAATCCCTCAATCCATGTTTTCCAGACATGAGTCCTGATCCCATCGAGGACCAGAGGAGACACGAACCTGACAGAGAAACTCAGCAGATCTGTTTACAGAGCAGCATTCAAAGTGTTTGACACCGGAAATTTAAAACCAATAAAAGAGTGAATGAAGGCGGATATTAAAATGACTGAACGCTCTTATAAAGCTGTAGAACAGACTTCACCTCCTCTGGCTTCCTGTTCACACATGAATAAAGATGAAGGAATAAAAGATGTTACTGCAGGAACAAAGAGACGTTTCTCAGAAACCTTTTTCACATGTGGAACAACAACATGTCTGGCTTCATCTGCTCGGTTCAACACTGAGTCCACATGTTGAACTTTACCAACACACAGCAGCTCATCTTACACACACACACACACACACAACAACACACGTGTCAATCAGACACACTGAGATAAAAACACAACAACAGGAAGCACATGACGATCTTTATTACATCACTGTTTGATTGTGTTTATGTAGTTTAATGGTTGATAGTGTATAAATGTGTATATAGTGTAAATACAGTCAGATGTGTAGCTCTCTATAGAACCTACTACAGTGTATCTACAGGAACCAGTCTTTCAGTGGGCGTTATTTCTGACAGCACGTCTTGTTTTTTGGTTGAATATAGATGTATTTCAGTGTGGTTATGATCCGTATGAATACATGTTAGTGTTTGAAGTGAGGATGTAAACATGTCAAATGTTTTGTTGTTTGTTTGTGTTTGATTCAGGACATTTGAAGGCAGAAGAGACGTTTATGTAAAGAGACAGTAATGCTGAAGTACTATGAGCTTGATGTAGTTAAAGTATTGCAGTAAAAGTACATAAGTATTATGAGCTTGATGTAGTTAAAGTATTGCAGTAAAAGTACATAAGTATTATGAGCTTGATGTAGTTAAAGTATTGCAGTAAAAGTACATAAGTATTATGAGCTTGATGTAGTTAAAGTATTGCAGTAAAAGTACATAAGTATTATGAGCTCGATGTAGTTAAAGTATTGCAGTAAAAGTACATAAGTATTATGAGCTTGATGTAGTTAAAGTATTGCAGTAAAAGTAGTGGTTTGGTCCCTCTGACTGATATATTATTATATATGACATCATTAGATTATTAATAGTGAAGCATCAGTGTTAGAGCAGCATGTTACTGTTGTAGCTGCTGGAGGTGGAGCTAGTTTACACTACTTTATATACAGTTAGCTAGTTTATCAAGATAGGTGGCAATTAGTTTTCTCTAAATCGACCAATCGATTAATCAATAACTTATTGCTGCTGTGGTCTTTATGTTCATCTGACAGACTCGAGTTCAGACTGACGCGTTCAAAGTGTTACAGAAATATTTCAGCTCCAACTAAAGTCTTTTATATAAAAGTGACTCTTTTGAGACGAACATGTTAAAGTGACGGATGAACGTCAGCAGCTGCAGGTCTGAGAGGAAGCAGACGTTTAAAGAACTCTGAGAGAGACGCAGTATTTGTTCTGAAACAGCTGATTCAAGTCTGGATCTGCTGCCTGTTGATGCAAAGAGAGCGTTTTGTTTTTCATGTAGACCAGAGATGAGAACATCGGCTCACGCAGATATGATGTCGGGAACATAAATGGCTCACTGATTGTGCAATCAGACAGTGATGGATATCAGCGCCACACAAGCCAAACTGTGAGCCACGTAGCTCTCAGTGTGAAATCCGACTATAAAACTTTCTCTTCACTTTCCTGAGGGGAAACCTTTCCTGCAGACTTATATTGTATAACAAAATACATAAAACATGTGGCAAAAATAAAAGCTCAAACTGTGACGAATGCTAAAATTTAACTCTGACAAGATCTTTGTCCCTAAATACAAACTTCGCTCCCTTCACTCTGAACATAAAGTCAACCACAAAAAGTCTGTAAGTGTGTTTCCATCAGAGCTGCAACATCAATCAATCAACAGAAAATTAGTCAGCAACTACTCTAATAATCTATTATTCATTTCCATCCAATGTTCTCTGGTTTCAGCTTCTTCAATGTGACGATTTGGTGCAAACTGAGTATCTTCACATCTTGGACTGTTGGTCAGACAAAACAAGCAAACTGAAGACGTCACTGTGGCCTCTGAGAAACTGTGAATGAATAGTTTTACTATTTTTTAATATTTCATCAATGAATTGAGAAAATAATCTACATTTTAAAGTTGCACATAAAAAACATGAGTGTAAACACTGGAAACTGGGGGGAAAAAGTCAAATTATCTCAAAAAAGTGTTTTACCTCACACGACTAGTCAACCAGTCAGGATCTACTGTGGGAAATCTCACATTGAGTGAATAGTAGAGGACCCAGAATAGAGCCCTGTGGGACACCTTTACTAACCTTTACTAACATTTACTAACTTTAACTGACCTTCATTAACCTTTACTAACCTTTACTGACCTTTACTAACCTTTATTAACCTTTACTGACCTTTACTAACCTTTACTGACCTTTAATAACCTTTATTAACCTTTACTGACCTTTACTAACCTTTACTGACCTTTACTGACCTTTACTGACCTTTATTAACCTTTACTAACCTTTATTAAACTTTACTAACCTTTACTGACCTTTACTAAACTTTACTGACCTTTACTGACCTTTACTAAACTTTACTAACCTTTACTGACCTTTACTAACCTTTACTAACCTTTACTGACCTTTATTAACCTTTACTAACCTTTACTGACCTTTACTAACCTTTATTAACCTTTACTAACCTTTACTGACCTTTACTAACCTTTACTAACCTTTACTGACCTTTATTAACCTTTACTAACCTTTATTAACCTTTACTAACCTTTACTAACCTTTACTAACCTTAACTAATCTTTACTAATCTTTACTAACCTTTACTAACCTTTACTACCCTTTAATAACCTTTACTAACCTTTATTAACCTTTACCAACCTTTACTAACCTTTATTAACCTTTACTAATCTTTACTAACCTTTACCAACCTTTACTAACCTTTATTAACCTTTACTAACCTTTATTAACCTTTATTAACCTTTACTATCCTTTATTAACCTTTACCAACCTTTACTAACCTTTATTAACCTTTACTAATCTTTACTAACCTTTACGAACCTTTACTAACCTTTACTAACCTTTACTGACCTTTACTAACTGACCTTCAGAGCTCTTTATTTGGAAAACCACAGCAGAGTTCTTCCTGACAGATGAAGTGTGTTTCCATTCACCTGTTTTTATGCTCATTTTTAATTTGCACATAAAACAATTTGAAAAAAGTGTCAATATCTGTAAAAAAAAAAAAAAGTTTCCCGTTGAGTCGTAACAGCAGCTGTGTGGATAAAGATCAAATGTAAACAGACTGAGTGAATAAATGATGACATAAACAGAAATGTTATATTTCCATCATGTTTTCCATTGTTTGAGCTTTGACTGCTGCTGTTTTAATGACATCAGAGACATTTTGAAAGCTTGAGTCAGTCTGTATATTCGCGGCCTGCAGATATCACTGACACGTCTGTCATTTTATCTGTGAGAGCTGCCGGCAGGAATAACAGCGAGGGACAGACATCTTAAAAAAAGCCGATCCACCGACAGCAGACAACTGCCTTCAGATTATTAAAAGAATGAAATATGATCCACACATTAAAAGCTTAAAAATATTTATTTCAGGAGAGACTGAAAGTCTAGTCAGTGTGTTTATGATGTGAACAAGTTATTTGTGTTAGAGCTACATGTTAAAAACATGCTGACATGTGCACAATAAGGCCTCTAATGACAGCAGAGCAGCAACAGACACATATGGAAGATTTGAAATGCCTAAATACAAACAAATAGATAAACAATACATATAGTGAAATACAATAAACACTTTTATATGTATTTTCTTTTTTATATGTGCGTTTGCAGCGTCATAATGAAATGAAAAACACATTATATGACAATAATTTAACTTTCTGTCTTTAAAAACAGAAAACTGTCACAACATTGTGACATGAAGTTTCCATTTAGACATTTAAAATCTTTCAAACGTATCATGTAAACAGTCTGTTGCTTTTCTCCTCACAATAGAGGCTTTATTGTGCACATGTAAATATGTGATATGAATAACCAAATGCCTCTCTCTCTCTCTCTCTCTCTCTCTCTCTCTCTCTCTCTCTCTCTCTCTCTCTCTATATATATATATATATATATATATATAAACAAAGTAGAGCTGGGGCTGAATGTCTTTCGTTATGCGAGTATTTGATCATAATCTAAAGTACATTTGAAAATGAAACACAGGGTGAAGCTAATCAGCTGATACAAACAGCGGTATGCTCCTTTAAAAACTCTCAATGACTCGCTGACACGCTGCTGCTTATTTCAGACACACACACACACACACACACACCCACCCACCCACCCACACACACACACACACACACACACACACACACACACACACACACACACCCTCCCCCTCCTCAGATGGAAAACATGCGGGTTATGCAGCGCTGCTCGCAGGTCATGTGCTGCATTCCTGCAACTGAGCTGCAGAGGAACAGAAACACACTGCTGCATGATCACCAATACATGATCAATACATGACCATTAATTACTACTAATACATAATCACTGACACATGATCATTTGTCTAAACCAAAAATCAAAGAGAGACTGTTCAGACCAGATCACTCTCATTGATCCTCCTCACACTGGCTGCCAGTATGTTTTAGTATTGATCATAACACCTTATTGATTACCTATCAGGCTCTGCTGCTTGTAACCAGAGCTGGAAAGTAACTAAGTACTTTACTTGAGTATTTCCATGTGATGCTACTTTCTACATTTCAGAGGGAAATATTGTACTTTCTACATTTCTACATTTATTTGACAGCTTTAGTTACTTTTCAGATGAAGATTTGACACAATGGATAATATAACAAGCTTTTAAAATACAACACATTGTTAAAGATGAAACCAGTGGTTTCCAACCTTTTTGTCTTTTGACGTCTTACAAAAAGCAGTGTGTAGTCGGGGTCACATTTCACATGTCTATGAGTTGTTAACAGCTCCACCAAATAGTGATTTTTCCCTCTAAACTTCTCACATGCTTTCATTTCAATAAATGTTCAAATGATCCAATATTTCAGCCAAAATCAAAGATTAGAGAAAAAGTCCAAAAACTGAAAACAGATTTGTGTATCAGAACTTTGTTTTTTCTTCTTTCCTCTCCCATTAATCATCTCACCACCCCTCAGATTTATCTGCTGACCCTTTGGAGGGGCCCGACCCCTAGGTTGGGAACCACTGGACTAAACTAGCTAACTGTATATAAAGTAGTGTAAACTAGCTCCACCTCCAGCAGCTACAACAGTAACATGCTGCTCTAACACTGATGCTTCACTATTAATAATCTAATGATGTCATATATAATAATATATCAGTCAGAGGGACCAAACCACTACTTTTACTGCAATACTTTAACTACATCAAGCTCATAATACTTATGTACTTTTACTGCAATACTTTAACTACATCAAGCTCATAATACTTATGTACTTTTACTGCAATACTTTAACTACATCAAGCTCATAATACTTATGTACTTTTACTGCAATACTTTAACTACATCAAGCTCATAATACTTATGTACTTTTACTGCAATACTTTAACTACATCAAGCTCATAATACTTATGTACTTTTACTGCAATACTTTAACTACATCAAGCTCATAATACTTATGTACTTTTACTTGTAATGGAGTATTTTTCCGTTGCTGTATTGGTACTTTTACTGCAGTAAAGTATCTGAGTACTTGCTGCTGGGATGTGAGGGTCTGGGTCTGGATCTGGGTCTGGATCTGGATCTGGGTCTGGGTTTGGGTCTGGGTCTGGGTCTGGATCTGGGTCTGGGTTTGGGTTTGGGTCTGGGTCTGGGTCTGGGTCTGGGTCTGGGTCTGGGTCTGGGTTTGGGTCTGGGTCTGGGTCTGGGTCTGGGTCTGGGTCTGGGTTTGGGTCTGGGTCTGGGTCTGGGTTTGGGTCTGGGTCTGGGTGGCTTCAGACTGCATCACGTCCTCACAAGTAGAGAAGAAGACGCGTGTGCGAGCAGCAGCTGCTCTGTGGAATGAGCAACATGTTCAGACACAAAGTGACGCCGTCCAGCTGTTTGACCTGTCAATCAACCAGCCGACAGCAGGACTCAGGCCCCGCCCACCGAAGGCTACAGCTGGGCTCCAACAGGAAGTGAGGTCACACACACACACACACACACACACACACTTCCTGTCTCGGGTTGAAGAGGTGTTTATTTATTTAGACTGACCTCTGACCTCTCTGAGCTCTACAGGTCAGACGGTTTATAACAGACGCCTCACAACAGCACTGGTTTATCTCTGAGATCCTTTAAACATCATCTATGTTTCCTTCATAGAAACCAGTTCATAGAAACCAGTTCATAGAAACCAGTTCATAGAAACCAGTTCATAGAAGCCAGTTCATAGAAACCAGTTCATAGAAGCCAGTTCATAGAAACCAGTTCATAGAAACCAGTTTCAGCTGCTCTTCATTCATCATCGGCTCCTAAAAACCAGCTTTCACTACTGCTGACGTGCAGAGCAGCCATCTTGGATTTTGAGGTCAGGGTTTGTGAGGTTCTAGGCATTCTGGGTAAAAATTCCAGACCGGAAACTCAGAAACTGCGACTTCCCAGTTGAAATAGAACGCACCATTACTTCCTATTGGTTTCTATTTATTTTTTATTTTACACAAACTAAAGCTTGTTATCATCTATTTTACTCTTTTTAAACTGACATGTCACAGTTTGTTATTGATTATTAATAACTTTTGTATCTGTTGAATGTCGTCTGCACATCGATGTGTACAAGAGACAAAACATATATATAAATATATATATATATGTATATATGATGTGTTGTTGCTGTATTGATCCAGACTGGGTCACATCTGAACCCAGTCCTTCTTATGTGTATGTGCGATTCAGTCACATGTTTTCTGATCTTTATGATTTGTTTGTTTTGGTTTTATTGAGCAGTGCGGTTTTAAACTGTTGTGTATTTTATTGTTTCCGCAGGAAGACCAGCAACCAGGAAGCTGTTTGGATCCAAATAAAAAATAAAAATCTGAAGCTTGAGAGGAACCAGCAGCCTGAGAGGATTCATGGCCTCACGCTGTTTTAATAAAAGGAGACAGAAGAAGACAGTCAGCAGAGTCGTGTCTAAATACTGAACTCATGATCCAGGTTGTCATATGTTCACGTCTCTGCTGGGAAACAACGTCCTCGGCGTGTAATGCGAGGCAGCAGCAGTCTGATTAACCTCGAGGAGCGATGCACAAATGTTTTCATGAGTCCTCAGCTGAAGGTTTAAAATCATCCGCTGCCCAACAGGAGGCGGCGCTGTGCAGCGACGCGCCATTAAAGACAGAGAAGAAGAAGACTGTTAACAGCTCAGGATTCAAAAATCAGCTCAGTAAATGTTTTATGAGGAAGGAAATGTGTTCAATATGTCTGACGGAGCTCGAGGATGAGTTTTATTGAGAAACACTAAATGTAAACAGGAAACAGTCCCGACTGATTATCTGCATTTAAAACGACTTCAAGACAAGAAATTACTGCTCCATCAAAATGTTTATTTATCATTTGGAAGTAAAGTTGGGAATGAATTCAAAGTGGACATTTAGCTGTTAGCTTGATCTGTAGCGTACGGTACAATGTCTTGAATATCCAAAGCTAGTAGCTTAGCTCGCTAACTGGCTAACGGCTGCTACCTCGCTGGTTTAGAACAGTCGCCGCGCGATTGTGTAGTTGTTGCATTTACACTTGTGTTCAACGTGGTCACGGTGCGTCTCTGGTTCCACTGATCAGATCATAGATCCACTTTAAATACAAGCAGAGGATTTAAACGTCTGTAATTATTACTGAACTACGAGCCTCAAACAGGCGACGCTGATGTTGGTCAACAGACCAAAAACAGCTTCAATTTCATGACAATCCAAGACCAGGACCAGGACCAGGATCAGGACCAAGACCTGGACCTGGACCAGGACCAAGACCAGGACCAGGACCAGGACCAAGACCTGGACCAGGACCAAGACCAGGACCAGGACCAGGACCAGGACCAGGACCAGGACCAAGACCTGGACCAGGACCAAGACCAGGACCAGGACCAGGACCAGGACCAGGACCAGGACCAAGACCTGGACCAGGGCCAAGACCTGGACCTGGACCAGGACCAGGACCTGGACCGGGACCGGGACCGGGACCAGGACCAGGACCAAGACCGGGACCTGGACCAGGACCAGGACCAAGACCTGGACCAGGGCCAAGACCTGGACCTGGACCTGGACCAGGACCAGGACCAGGACCAGGACCAGGACCAGGACCAGGACCAGGACCAGGACCAGGACCTGGACCGGGACCGGGACCAGGACCAGGACCAGGACCAAGACCGGGACCTGGACCAGGACCAGGACCAGGACCTGGACCGGGACCGGGACCTGGACCAGGACCAGGACCAGGACCTGTCTCTATGTGTTTCCTCTGCAGACAGTTTTCTGTGAGTCTGTTTGTGTCTCAGCTGCTCCGTCAGAGCTGAAAGTTGATCTGCAGAGTTTCCAGCAGCTCACAGGAATCTCCATTTGTTAGTGTGGAGGGAGTGTGAGGGGAGGGGGGGGTAAGTGTGGAGGGAGGGGGAGTTATGTGGAGGGGAGGGAGGGGGGGAGGGGGGGAGGGGGGTCACAGCTAATCTGCTCCAGATTCAGGTTTAGAGCTGCAGCTGCAGGACGGACAGCGTCCAAAAACACAAAGAGAAATGTGTCCCGGAAACTCTGAAAACAGTCGACTCCGTCCTCCAAGAAGAAGAAGAAGAAGAAGAAGAAGAAGAAAAAGAAGAAGAAGAAGAAAAGGAAGAGTCACTCTTCTACCAGTGAAGGTTTTGAAGAGAACAAACAGAGATCAGGTTTCCTTCAACAACACGTCCTGTCTGGAAAAACATGAAGAGGAGCTGAAGTCTGTGAAACTCATGATTCAATCCTCCAAAACACAAAGCAGCTGCTGGAGCTGCTGGAGCTGCTGGAGCTGCTGGAGCTGCTGGAGCTGCTGGAGCTGCTGGAGCTGCTGGAGGTGTCACAGTGACTCCAGACAACATGAATGTAAAAGTCTGAAATAACAGTGAAGTTAGAGGATCATGTGAGCGAGTCACTGAAGCTCCTCTCTGCTGTGTGATTTCACACCGAGGAGACTTCAAAGCTCTCACGCCGACACGCCGACGTGTTAAAAGTTGCACTTGAACGCAGCACAGACACCACAGCTGACAGTCAGCTGACCACCGGTGAGACATGAGAGGAAATATGTCGCCGGCATCACATTTCATCTGAACGTCTCAAACATGCGTAACAAAGACCAGCGATCAGAACGTCTCCTCTGCAGGAGAGAAATATGATGATTCATGCTGATATTCATCATATTTGCTGTTTACACGCCGTCTAACGTCTCCAGGTGGTTTCAGTAAAGACGTCTGCTCTCAGACAAACACCTGAACTACATTAAAACAGTCAAACCTCTTCTTCTTCTTCGTCCTCTTTCCTGTCAGACAACATCTGGCGAGGACGGCCAGCCGGCTGATAGCGTCACTATTTATGGTCCGACGTCGTCCGACAGAATCAACACCAACGCAGGTTAATGACAACAGCTGTGCTGCGTTAAAGCGCTGCTTGTTTTGCAGGTTTGTATCATGTTTTTGCTCCTGATTGCAGCACATGTTCACGTCTTACAGTTATATAACATTAAATATATTTATGAGCAGTAAACTGTACCAGCGTGATGGAGTTTTCCTTCATTTATATGATTATCTATGCTGTTCATTCTTAAATGTGACCTTTAGAGAGCTGCAGCCATTGATCGATTCATCGATTAGTTGCCAACTATTAAATTAATCATCAAACATTTTGAGTTTTAAAGCTTCTGGACATTTAGCTTGAAATAGTAAAAATGCATAAAACGATATTAAAGTTGAGTTTCTCATTAAACATCCACAAAACTCTGAGTGAAAATAAACTTTTAGAAAAGCTGGTTCAGACACTGTGGAGGCGTGATGACATCACGTTTGATTGACAGCTCACTTTCAGCTCAAGGACCATATTATTGTTTTTAAACGTTTTGCTGTCGTGGAAACTAGCAGATCAAATGGACCCTACCTGGTTAGAGAGCTCGACTAATCGACTGACTAGCAAACCAGGTTAGCATCTGTGTTTTCATTTAACTATAGAGTACCGCGCTAACGCTTTTAGCATTCTCCATTCACATACATGAAGCCGTTAGCATAGCTGGAGACTCTGACAGGATGCAGCAACAAAACCCAGAAGAAAAAGTCCAAATTCTCTGATTGCAGCTCGTTAGATGTGAATATTTTCTGGTTTCTTTCGTCTCTCTGACAGTAAACTGAAGATCTTTGAGTCGTGTGTCATGTGATCACGTCGTCTTTAGGACACACTGATCAACATTTTCTGATGGATCAATCAATTAATCTAGATTAATCAATAATGAAAACAATCATTAATTGCAGCTTGAACAAGAGAATTTTGGAAAAATGATTCAAAACGATTAATCGATTATGAAAATAGTTGCAGATTCATTTTCTGTTGATCAGCTGATCGTTGCAACTCAGATCCACAAACTGGATCATTAAACAACACTGACATCAGTCTGAGATTCTCTCTGAGCTGCTTCAGGCCACGTCGGCTCATCACGCCTCGTTAATTGAAAGCGGGTGTTTAGATTTCACACACACACACACACACACACACACACACACACACACAATCCCAGCATCCTCTCTGAGCTGCAGGGGATCAGACTGGAGAGTTAATTTCGGTCAAACACAACCTCCCCCTTCACCTCCTCATCATCCTCACCCCCCCCCCCCCCAGCCAACACACACACACACACACACACACACTCACATCCATGACATCATCGCCTTTACAGGAATCAGGATGTTTATTATCTGACACACAAATTCTTTCTCATTAAAGGAAAATTACACAAGAACTGACTGGCTGTGACATCACAGACTAATACCTGAGGTTAATATTTGTTTACATTTATTAATCATAAATTATTTCCCTTCTGTTTCACTTTATTTTAATCTCCATTTAAAGTTCTTATTAAAAATGTCTTTAACATATGAAGGTGTTCCTCAGGGTTCTGCTTTCGGTCCTTCGCTGTTTTTAAATATATGAATTAATACAACAATCTGTTATCAGTTATTTCCTGATGAAACAAATCTTATAGTGAAGATTTTTGTTCACAAAATATAAAATCTGAATCTGAACAAACCTCCATATTAATACGACTATATTTATCATTTAAAGTGAGAAAGTTCGTTCTTGACTTTGGAAACAGAATCACTGATCACATTAACTGATGAAAAACAGTAAATCATCATATTCGAGACGTATTTTGGCTTTAAAACGATTCATTAATTATCAAACTAGCTGCTCGATTGAGTAACTGATTGATCAGCTGTAATATTTGGGGTTTGGTGACATTTGAGGACTTCTGAGAGTTTTATTGACTGATTTATTTGTTAAGAAAATTAATTGATATTAAAAATAATTGTTGCTCCAACACTGATGATTTAACATGTCAGATCCTCCTGAACACTCACAGCTTCCTGCAGTCTGAACATCACATCTTCTTTTTCTGGATTAAAAAAGAGCAGCTGACCCAGCCGTCAACCCTGACCTTTGACCTTTCACCACACACCTGAGTCATTCCGTCCAGACAGGAGTCAGAGAGGTCAGAGGTCATGAGACAGACAGGTCAGGACCTACCAGCTGTTTCCTGAGCAGCAGGATGTTCTCCTCCAGCAGCTTCTCCTCGGAACTCAGCTGCGCCTCCCTCCGCCGCTCCTCCTCCGCCTCCACCGCCTCCTCCCGGAGCTCCAACGCGGCCCGGACCAGCACCTCCTGCCGCTGCCGCAGGTACTCCAGCTCCCCGAGCCCGGACACGGTGGCGTCCAGCCGCTCCCGCACCGTGCGCAGCCGCTCCGCCGCATCCGCGTCCGCGTCAGCAGCCGCTCTGTCCCGGCTGCAGCGGTCCGTGTCCCGGCTGCAGCGGCCGTCTGTGTCGCGGCTGCAGCGGTCCGTGACCCGGCTGGAGGCGCCGGACAGCAGCATCTCCGCCTCGGTATCCCGGTGTGACCTCAGGGTCTCCGCGGCAGCTTCAGGAGCATCGTGCGGGGCGGAGAGCTGCGGGTCAGCGGGTCAGCTGAGAGGACTCACCTGTTAGACTGACCCGGTAAAGTTAACCCGGGTTAATAAACCGGGTTAATGAAGCGGGTTAAACAGACCCGTCACACAGTGAGTCAGTCGGACTCTCTGCTCTGCAGCTCCGGGTATCAACCGGTGGTTCACCGTCCTCCTGCGGACAAACTGGTCAAGTTAATCCGGTTTATGGGTCCCGGGTCCGGTCAGGTAGATGTGCAGGTAAATCCCAGCATGCCCCGGGGCAGCAGCGGTGAGTAGATCCGTCAGAGAGAAGCGGAGAGTCGGGCTGAACTCCGTACTGCTGCCGCTCCTCCTGCAGCTCCGTCCAGACTGACCAGCAGCAGCACGGCGGCTCCGGGTCCGGTAAGCCCCGCCCCCTGCACGTCAAGTCAGTAATAACGGAAGCACGCACTTCCTGTTTTGACTTTCACAATAAAAGCTCTTGACGAACGCACGACTTAAAATAAGAAAAGGAATTAATTTATATCAGAAACTAAATGAAGAGATTAAATGTTGAGTTGACAAGAAGCACATGTGGAAGAACATGTTTTTATACATTTTTAATAATGTCCCCGTTGAGAAACTCAGCATCACTACATCACACAGCGTTTATCTGCATCCTTCAATCATACATTATAATACATTAAAAAAGCCAAAGTTTATACGCTCTACAGTAAAAATCAATAAGTTTATAAACCATGTAACAACATTTATCTGCTGCTGTTTCAAATCTTAATGAACGATGGAACAAAAGAGGCTCTGACACACATTTGTCCTCCAACATTTCTTAATAAAAGGGCAGAAAAACGTCTTATATAAATCTAATAAAGAGCTCACATTTATGTCTGAGTACATCCTGTTTATATGATATGATTTATTTATGGTTTACAGACTTTAAAGAATATTTCAGTTGATATGTTAAAGTGAAAAACCTAATTTCCAACATGTTAAAAGACAAAATACAAGATATTCAACATAAAACTAAAAACACGCCACAAATTAAATAAAAAAATAAAATTCAACATTATTTACACAGAACTTCACATGAAAAACGTTTTATTTTAGAGGGCAGACTCTTCTGACTTCCTGTCTGTTTGTGTTGATCTGCGGGAACTTGACGCTCCGCCCCCTCAGACCCTCCTCCTCCCTCAGGCTTCCGTCAGGTCCTAAAGCCCTCCGAGTTCAAACAGAGACGCTTCAGCTGCAAACACATAAATCACTTTTAATAACTGCGCATAAAACTCAGAAGTGTTGTTAAAAGTCACGTTCCTGCGTGTTTCACGTGTTTAGATATTTTTACATCAAACAGACGATGGAAACATTTGAGTTTTATTAAAATTGTGTCGCTAGAAAATGATTTTAAATGAAATAATGTGAAATGTTTGATGAGAGAACATCATGTTCAGCTCTGCTCGTTATTTTAAAATATTGAAATTGAATTAACTGGATTTTTTTTACACTTTATTTTCGAAAATGTAATTTTAAACCCAACAGTTTTGTATTTTTATCAAAGCTTCACTGAGTAAGTGAGAAATAATTGTATTATTATTATTTATTAATATCTCATATTCTTCTGGTAGCAGATTTTTATATTTTTGTTTAATAAGATTTTAAAAAACATGACAAGTGAAATAAGAAATATAATAGTATAAATAAAATAAATTATTATTTTACACGTTTTGTTTTTAGAGAAAAAAATAAAAGTAAAAACGTGTGGAGTCACTTTCAGCTGATGCACAAACATTTACATCATTTTCATTATTAATGTTGACGTCACTCGTCTGTTCATCAGTTTGATTGAACTTTATTGTTCTCTGCGTTGAAGACAATCAGCTGAATAAACAGCTCGCTCCGTTATTGTTGGTATGAATGTGTCTTTGTCTCAGTTTCTGGGTCACTTCAGGAGTTCAAACTGATCTCAGCTCAGTAATGACTCGTTCAGTATTAATGAGGTCGAGTCTCTGGGGCTCATTAATATGTTAATGAGGGGGAGGAGCTGCGGGCTCATTATAAGGTCAGTGATACAAAGTGAATATTTACAGCTGCTAAATGCTGGAGCTGAAAAAACACCAAACCAATAACATTGGACATCAGTTAGCTTAGCATAACTCACTGTAAACAACAACAACAACAACAACAACAACAACAACATGTATCTGCAGGTATGCAGATAGAAATAAAACAAACATTCACAAAGGATTTAAAGTTAACTTTATTTTATCTTTTAGCTCCTAAAACTGTTGTTTATGTTACAGCTGCTGATGCTTCACTCACTTCCTGACTTATTATTATTTATTATTATTTATTATTTATTAGATGAAACATTTGTTAAGTTTTAGTGGTGAAACAGTGAGACAGTCTGACATCATCATCTTGTGTATATAATGTTGTGTATCTGTCTGTAGCCGACACACACACACACACACACACAC